>NC_139721.1:25708899-25827198 GCF_964211835.1 Anser anser | reverse complement strand
CTTGCCCCAAATGAGTTCCTATCCATTATCTTTTTCATAATTATTGCAACTGAGCAAGTAGCTTCAGTAACTGTGCATACAAATGACCTATTAGAAACTTAACAGGTCATTTCCAGAGGTGATTATGAGCTCTGACTTACAGAGCTACTCTGTTTTGCACATAATTCTGTTCAATGCCAACACTGTGCCCAAAATTGAGATAAAATGTGTTTCCACAGGACTAAGTGGAAATAAACTTTGAGAAACTAAAAACATTGCTACAGAAGGTATGAGGTGCTGAACACTGCTGGATCAGATGTGGTGATATTCATAACTGAAATGTTAAAAATTTTGCTTTGCCTGTGCTGTGGTGTCAGCAGAATGGAAAGAAGAGCAGGCAGTAATTGTATGTTAGTGCTCTTACAATGCTATATGCTATAATTAAATGATGAGGAGTGTACCAGTGAAAAGTCTAAGGCTGGATAGAAGGAATAAAAAGCAGAGAAGGTTATCACAATGGACATCTGCTATAGATCACAGTATGAACAACAGAAAGTGTGAGTAGGCAAAGATACCTCAACGGTTCTCACAACAGGATGCTCTTCTTCACAAAGGTCCTTATTGGCCCCAATGTCTGTTTTATATTAATGGGTAACTGTTCCTGTTTTCACTATAACTGAACACACAATAGATTTTGTATTAGAAAATACTAGAAAATTATTCAAAACCACTATGTAAGGAGAGCAATATGGAACAGGAATACATATGTGCAGCTGCCTCAGTTGCTGAGGTTGTTGAGAAACAGTATGAGATACAGGAAAAGACCCTGGTACTCATACTGTGAAAGGCTTGGACATGTTATAAAGGAGTTAACGGAGCAAGATCAGAATAGGTTCGTTTAAAATGTGAAGAGAACAAAGGTAAGAGCAAGCACACCAAGCTATATAAACCATTGGGAACAAAAGAAATACCAGCTTTCATTCACATCAAATAGATAAATGAGAAAACAAAGCTACAAAAATCTTTGATCTTAATTGAAATGAATGAAGATTGTGACAACTAACAAATAGCTACGATATCAGCATAGTCTGGGCTTAAATCTATCTCAGAGGCTGAGAAGAAAATGGAGGGTGAGGGGAAGGACCGAACTTGGACACAAAAAACAATGATTCTTGAAATATGCATTTCTTTCTGAGTGAAACAGAAGATGGGATTCTGATATTTATTATTCTTTTCCACTTTTTCTTCTAGCACAAAAAGACAGAAAAAAGCAAGTTCAGCAAACACACCAAAATATTATTACATATTACCTCAGGCCTGGAATCTCCTGTTTCTTTTTCTTATTGTTAAAAATATATATATATATATTATCCTCCTCCCCCCTCTCCCCCCCCCCCTTTTTTTTCCTGTCTTCTCAAATGTAGACTTTAAACACATGCTCTGCATCATGTTATGTCATACTGGAACAACTCCTAGTAACACTGAACTTCACTTGCGATTATTTATCTAAAAGTTTTGCTTTCTTTTAGACCCTATGTATGTTGTTGGACTATATCTACTGATAGCTACTCCCAAGCCTTCAACCTGCCATGTCGCAGCAGCTGAAATAAAAGAGTCCAAGTAGAGTTTACTGATGGTCTGTAACGAGAGTAAAATCTCTGTGCTGAAAGCCAGCTGCTTCATTCTTAACTCAGATCCCCCCCTTTCTTTTGCATTCTAGCTAGCATACAGCTGTAATAAATGTGGCTCTTCTCACAAGCCGTGCAGATGTTAACAGTTCTGTAGGACATCAAGAAACATTTCAAGAATCTTGTAAGTGCTGACTAAACTTGCTTGAATTACCCACACTACCTCCTCCACATTCCTATTCAGTAACATTAGCCTTTCTGAATGTATTAAGAAAAAAATAATTAGCATTTAAGCCAAGACATTAATATCTAGGCATAAATGCACTATCAATAAATAAGGAATGTTCTTAAGCCATCTGACAACAGATATTGAAATAGTGAACCGAAAGGAGTCAATTTATTCTTTGTCAAGATGACTAATGCATTTTCATTTCTTATCTATGCAAGAGTGGCTAAATGGCTGCCCGAAAATATATATTTATAAAAGCCATGGGTGGATATATTTGAAAGAAATGATCAGAACTATTGGAAGATCTTTTCTTTTTTATTCTATTCTAGTAATCAAGTGAATTGACACTAAATTAAAGCGAAGGTGTTCAAAGTGCTAACTAGACCATTTTTACTGCAGTTATATTAGCATGACAGTCGTACACTTTAAAGATTAAGCTAAAGCCTCAAACCACAGTCAGTTCTGGGAAGGAGCAAGAGCCCAGCTGTGCAGGTAGGGGACCAGACACCAGCTGCACTCATTAAACAGGTCTGGACCAGAGATACTGCCTTCCTATTCTGCCCTCTCGAGTAGCAAGCGTAGTCTTCTTTTTCCACGTAGAACTTCACAAATTTGTGAAGTGGTTTAGCAGCACAGTCACCAACAGAGGCAAATGGGACTAGTACCCTGTATTACTCCAGAACCTTGAAAATCCTACATCGAATATCCTTCCCTGTATGTAAACTTCACACTTCCAAAACCTACTGGAAGGAGGACTGCAGAGCATTTCACAGCACTGAGCCATAAAAGGATCACAATCTTTGACAAGTTCAGAAACAAAATGTGCAGTCAAGGGTTTCTATGGCGCAGTTTTTAGATTGTCTCCAGTCAAGTGTCAATCCTTGCAGTTTCAAAGAGGACAGGGTAGGGAGAAATAAAATGAACATATCTACACATTACCTGCAAGGAATCAATAAAAAGACCTCAGTACAACAAAGACTTACATGCCTGCTCTGCTTCAGATACTTATTCTATTATGGTAGCACATATCAAATTAAAATCAAATCTTTGAAGAGGCAGGGCCCAAATAATTCACCATGAAATGCAGAATTCGAAGTATTGTTTGGTCTTTAATTTAGTAACAGAGAAAATCTGAATATAAAGCAGAACTGCAATGTGCTATATTTTAAATGCTTCATGACACTGCTTTTAGAGTAATTTCATCAAAATGTCATAAAAAAGTACATTTAAGCCTTTTGAGATGAGCAAAAAGACAACAGACTCGTATCTTAAAACAAAAGTTAATTTAATATTAACAGAAGCTATGTCATTAGCTAGACCAAAACCTCAACCTGTCTTTTAACTTTCACCACAAAATAAATTGGGAGGAGACAGCAGGAAGAAACTAATTTTAAAAAAAAAAAAAAAAGAGAGAGAGAGAGAGAAATATATAAAGAGAGGAGAAAGAAAGCCCACACAAGCAAGAGTCCCTTACTGCTGCTATTCCTCCAGGAGCGGAAATGCTCAGCTCAGTCATGGCTTAGAAGGCATAAACATCATTGAAATTCAAAGGCAGCTCTGAGAAAGAGGACGCCTCAATTGGTATGCAAGTGGTGTTTTCTCGCCCTGAATACATTATGAACTTGCAGCATGCTAATATGCCATGCTATCATAAGCACCAGATGGAACAGTAGGCAGTATATGTCCCATCAAACCTCAGGAAGATGTATTAATGTTCCTGCTCTTTTTTTCTCCCCGTCCCCTCCCCCTTCCCCACTACAATCCTTCAGCTGTGTCCCCAGACTGGCACATTTCTCAGCATCAGTCACCTGCTCCTACAGCACCGCTCTCCCGGGTTGCCTCATCTTCACCAGGTGGTGCCGAGCATCTTTTCCATCTTTTTTATCGCGCAAGGTAAAGGCCACAAGACGCGTCAGGCTGTGCTTACTGAAGGGGACTGAGTATAGAAGATAACATCATGAGATAAATGATAGATGAAGAAAGACGTTGGGTTTAAAGCTGGCACGATTGTTTTAAATTATGTATAAGCAGCGCAGCACATATTTCCCCATCAGTATTACTGGTGAAAGAAGAATTAGGGGGCAGGGGCAGTGGGTGATATTTGCTGTGCAACTCAATAAAAGAGAGAAACTGGATTAAAGATCTCTGAACTGAACTCCTTCTTTCACCAAGCCTGAAACCTTTTCAGAGAAGACATACACAATTCAACAGCTATTGATAGGGTAGGGGCCAGGGCTTCATTTTAAATCAATGTATTAAACTGAGTAAATGGCACACAGGCAAATTACTTTACAGGATTTTTTTTTATTTATTTATTTTAAACTAGAGAATTATGTTCTTTGACTCTTTTGATTCAAAGATTGCTTGGAGCTATACATATGATTCTAAAAAAGTGTAGTATTTTAGCACTGCTTTATGTTATTAATGAATTCAGTCCCAAACAGGTTTTATCTGACTGAAATGTAATCTAGTATTCTATATGAAAGTGTATGCACACACATATAAAACTCTGTCTATCTATCTATCTATCTATATATATATATATATATATATAATTCTGGTATCACCTGAATTTTTCCTGTCTGTTCATTAGCATGAAATATGCCACCTATCAAAATATATGGTTTGCAAGAAAATTGTTTTCTTTTTTTTTCCTCCTAGTGGGCCCTTCAAATGATAAAATTAGGACCTTGATCCTGAAGAGTCTGAGCATTCAAACCACAAATAAAAAAGACAACTGAAAAAAAAAAAGGAAAATCAGCTTTTCGCATTTGAAGATTTAATGTCTAAGTGTTTTAAAACATGTTTGTTTTTCAGAAAGTAATCACATCAGTAAACATTTCACTAATTTCTGATATTTTAGAAACCACCTGCTGATTTACAAACAGCTCTCACTATGCATATAAATCCATTATTTTCCTAACAACGTTAGCCTTCTCATGCTTCTCATTAGTCTAATTCTACAAGATGCTGAGTACTCACAACTCACAGGAACTTTCTGGGAATTAACATTGCTCGAAACCTCACAACAACCAGGCACATGAGTATCTGTTGCATGTAATAAGATGGATTTTTCCAAGTCTTAAAGGTCTGATTGACAGGGATTATCCCCCACCCATCCAATCCTAAGTAAAACAAAAAAATAAGTACCTTTTTCTTTGTTAGTATTTCAAACAAAGCACTTTATGACTGGAAGTCCAGATTAACTCTAATGCAAGGATTCTTTAGGGACAAAATCAGAAATCAGACCTTTAATCTTTTCCCCTCTTTTCTCTTCCTACTGAATATTGGGGAACTTGTTTTCTTTCTTAACATGTAGCCTTGAAGGGACATTTGCATTCTGCAAATAAGTCTCTTTAAGTCCATTATCCTGCATTATAAAGTAATTTCTGACACCTAAACCGCACTCAATTTAATTACAACATACTGAAACAGTACAGCTGACTCCCAAAGGAACCTGTTTGGATCAGAAGATGATGATATATGCTAGCTGCTGATCATCTTTCATGATCAGATCTGCAATCAACTGTTTTAAAGAACAGTATCAGAACATCTGCATAATCATATTATTTTGTGGCAAAAAGCCCTCCAAAACCCAGCAATTGCATGAAACTGTGTGTGCATATCCCAGCGTTATAAGCAGACATATTTAAAATCCAGCCGCTTACTGTAATGACCAAAGGAGACAAAAGAAGGCTTTGATTTTTATTTAGCAAGCATCAATTTCTGCAGCAGAATCCCCATTGGGTAATTCATCACGGCACGCCTCTATATCTGGTGTGGCAAGACAGCAAAAACACTTACAGCCTCCAAAAAGAAAAACAGTTGTGACAAAACTATTAAGCATTCCTGGTGATTAAGTAATAGACACTCATTCTTTCAAGACTGTTTTGAACCAATGTCCCAGACAAAACTGTGCAATCATGTTTGGTGGTGTCAGGATGAAATCAAGGTATCATGGTTTTATGTATTCCTTCAAGAAAAACCAAGTTATTCAGCAACATCTACAAAGCTCTTTCTGAAAGAATACAAAAGTTAACTAAAGAAGAGAGTATATCATTTCTCCTGTGGCTCTATAGAGGAATGCTAGTCAACACCTGACACACAGGTACTATTTTTATCTTCAGAGCTTTTACAGACTCTCAAGAGTGGTTTGAAGCAAAATCTTAAAGCAGCATAAGCTAAAAATCCTGGGTTTTCCACTCTCTGAAGATTGAATGCTTTCCATTGCTTTCCTTCCTCAGAATGAAAGGAATTGGAAATTACTACTTGAGCAATTGACATGTCAGAGGAAGAAACCAACGTGCGAGTCCAACATTCATTGCATTGGACCTGATTCTGTCTGTACAAGGCAGTTTATAGAGGGCAAGGAAAGACAGAATCGTGGGCTTCCTCTTGGACAGCAGAGAATTTGCTACCCATGCACAACAGACTCTGTTTTCAAACCAAGATCTCCACTGAAGTTTCATGCACAGATTAATCTGCACAGCAGTCTTTTTTATTAAATATAGAAAACCCAAATACAGATTTGCTTTTACAACCACAGAGAATACTGTAAAGAGAGATGTAAGTAAATTAACAAAATGAAAAGTGCATTCTTCAAAATACTTTAAAATTTTAACAAAGAGACAACAAACAGAATTCCCAGAAAGATCTTGCTTATCCATTTGCAAGGGGGAAAAAAGTTGTTCTCAGTTACTAACAGGAATTCAGAAAAGTAAAACAAGCACTCCTTACGAGACAGATTCCCCTCAAAATTGCAAAGGACTTTGCTTTTGTGTCTGAAAATGCAATGCAATCTAATAACAAATTCAGTGTAAAATAATCAAATTTTGACCTTAATAAGGTAATATAAATTATTTCCAAGACCTAATAAGAATGAGACTTGGAGAAGCTACCACTTTCAGAACCCTGCAGTAAGGAGGTCAGCAGAAGGATGAACTTAGCCAACACGGAAAACTTGAATTCTGCAAACTAAGTTTTATCACTGTCCCCCTTCTACCAGTGAAGAAATTAAAAACACTAAGTCCAATACAATATGATGAACACATGATAAACTCTGTTGCAAGCCAATTTATGAGAAGAAAACTGATGACTTTCAAAGCTTTCAGCAACAGTGCCATCTGACCTCGGACACCCTTTGTTTTGTAGATATAACAGAAGTTGCTTTAATGTGCATCTTTTGGCTTTATTTACCATATTAGTAACTCTCAAAGTCCTTATGGTTCCCTCACTATTTCCCTGTGTGTACCTTCAGAACTGATACAGTTGGGATTCCTTCTCAAAATGGGTGGGGTTACAGCATCCCCATTACTTAAAGATCTTGTTGTACATAGTTTAAGAAGTCAAAAACAATGTACCTTTTACAGTTCCAAGCAAAGAAAGTAGCTAATAAAAACACTAACACCATCCACAGAAACTGACCTCTGTGAAACTTTGGTTAGTAAACTTTCTCCTGACTAGAATACAAATAATTGCATGTGAAGTTAGCAGATATAATTATGCAATCAACAATTATGTGGTGAAATGGACTGGAAAAATAAAATTAAAACAATAAATGTTAATTTGTATTTGCTAACCGCGAATAATGTGTCTGGTGCTCTGTAAGGCACAAGATGCTTTTAAAAAAATCTCTTAAAAATTCAAGGAATGATACAGGGAAGTCATACAGAGGGAAGTCAAAAGAGATGGTGGTCATTTGGATTATAAAATAGCTACAGGGAAAATTCAAGACTGTCTACACATGCTTGCTGCCCTGGCTTAAAAGGGTCACCATAACATATTTTGAATGCACAGTTTAGAAGCAAGAATCAAATTATGTCTGTATTAAGTGTGTACATATTTCCCAAACTGTAATCTTGTAGCAGGAAGACTATTCAAGTCAAGTATGTTTGCATGAATCACTGAAGAACATATTAATGAGAGACCTGAATGGAGGAGAAAGGCCCTGCATCCTGCTAAACTGGGAGCGTATTCCTTTAGCAGACTGTAGTTTCAACACAGGAACAGAATAAAACAGTGAATCCTGCATCAGGAAGGGAATCAGGGGTCAGGGTGTTACAGGAATCTGTACCTGAGATGCAAAGGACTGCTGGGAGAAGTGGACTACAAGCACATACAGAAAATTCCAATCAAGCATTAGGACTGAAAGGGTACAAAGTTAAATTTTAGAGGTGCTTTCAGAATGATTTACAGAAGACAGAATACTGCATTAACCCCTAAAAGAGAAAAGACTTATCAATAAGCTGGAAAGGGCAATGGCCTTCAAAAGGTAAAACACATTCCTGCTTCTTGAATCATCATTTCAAACCTCTCTGGAAAGCAGTTAAGAATATGCAAATCCCACTTCCTCAAATCTCAATTCAATAGAGCAAAACCCTTTTTTAATCAAGAATGATAGAGTCCTGACCCTACACCAAATCTACACGAACTTACAGTACACTCGAAGGGTTACCAAAATACATTTTTCTTCCTTAGTCCTCAGCCTCTCTTCCCAGACATGATCAATACTGATTCCCCTTGCTGTTCTGTTGCCACAGCTCTTTCAGTCTTTGTCAGCTCAATATTGTCAGTATGCAAAACCACCGCAGAGCTCGTTAGTCTGCTTCTACGTCCATAATGAATGAGAACCATATGAGCAGCACTCGTAATAACTGCGTCCGCTGCTTACGATATTTCCTTTTGAACTTCAGAAAGATTTCCTGCCACCTTTGACTTACGCTTTGTATCCATTTAAAAGCAGAGTTAAGTTGCAGACACTGGTCCAGAACATATATCCACATTAGTACTGAAATAACTGGCTGGATAATTTAAATTAATGTAAATGTGTAGGTCCTACTAGGTAGTTATTCCTCATGAAACTTTTACAAGATTGCCAGATCCCCAGAGCAAGAAAATGAAGTTATTTTTAAGTAGAAATAAATGCACAACTCATTATGCAACATCATGGAAAAGCTCAAGCAAGGCTAGATTCATGCCATAGAAATTTGGGCAGGAGATTTTTAGAAGCTGGATCAGTTCAGCGTCTCTTTTGACACCGCAGCCCTAAACCAGCTGCAAGAACATTACTACCAGGTGGTGTGCTGCCGCGCAGGGACAAGACCAAGAGTTAACTCCCTGGGCAGATCTGCTGACAGAACAACAGAACTGGCAGTCTCCCGCTGAAGAGACCCGTCTCAAATCCCAAGTTTCCAGCAACTTGTTCTCTCGAGCGTTTCTGCAGTTAACACTCACAGTGAGGTTATTGCTCCATGCAATACCAATAACTGGCAATAGGGAATAAATTGATAGGAGGGAAAAAATTAAAATTTGGAGGAAAAAAAAAGGCGGGGGGGGGGGGGGGGGGGAAGCACAGAGAAATAAATCCAGCTCTGCTACATGCAAGCACAGCTCCACGAAATACCTTGGGAAGGGGGTACACCCCTTTCAGCCTGCAGCATGCCTGACAATTCTGCTCCTCTAGCAGTGCACAAAGGCAAAGTTTGTTCTGCAAGTTACATATCAGGTAGTGGTGTAGGAGTAGGTTTAATGAATAAATAAATGTAGCTGCCCAGAAGTTCAATACTGCTGAAATTTCCTCCTGAAACAGAACACAAAAACCAGTACCAGGGACTGCTCTCCCCTACAGAGGGCTGCAGTACCTCAGACTGGGTATCCAGAACAGCTAATGGCAAACACCCATCAGGAACAGAGAATAATACCACGGGTTGAAGGGACCTTGGGAAATCAGCCAAGCCCTTCTGCCCCTAGTTAGATCAGGTTGACAGAGGTTTGTCCAATGGGTTTTTTTTAACATCTTCAGCAACAGAAATACCAGTACCTCTCTGGAGAACCTCTTTTAGTGTTTGACCTTCCTTACGGCAAAGCATTTTTTCCTGATATCTGCCTGGGATTTATCGTGGTCTATTACTTGTGCCTGTTGCTTCTCATCCTATCACTGCACACCTCTGAACAGAGTTTGGCTCCATCCATCTCTCCACCCTCCCACTAGACAGCTGTAGATAGCTAATGGCAGAGATGATATAGTTAGTTATATTTAACTAGCAACTGCCTAGAGCTCACCAACAGGGAGATCCTGGAGGCTGTATGCTTTACTCCTGCCCTTCAAGAGCCTCAGTAATTTAGAAGCATGAGATCCAGAGATGTCCATGTCCTCACCTTCAATAGGGCGGCAAGTAGAATGGGTTTGTTTAAGGCACAGCTAGGCGAGGTGAAAGAGATTATCTTTGATTTTATTCAACAGCCCTTTGACTGGAAACCTCATTCTAGAATTAAAAGACATGAAGACAAATCCTCCTTCTGCTTGCTCAAGTTCAGGTCTATAACACGTTTCCCTGGCTGGACAAAAGCTACTGCCCAGCAGCAACTTATGTGGGATGGGAATAACTTCTACCTCATCCTACACATCAAAGAATGTAACATGGTGCAGAGACAGCTGAGCTCATGGAGAGTGGAGACAGTGAATATAGACAACTTGGTACAGCATGGCAAGGGCTTCACCAGCTTCACAGATTACTGTGTGAATGTGGAGTTAGCATGGCGTGATACTGAATGAAATCAGCCTTGCCAAGAGGGCCAATATGGCTAGACTGTGTCTGCGTATGACTGAATATCTAAGCTCTGCTATACACTATGGATTTCCCAATTTAATCTCTACTTGCCCAAGCATCACTTGCTCTGTGCTCCATTTTACACTGCACACATTTCTGGGAACAAAAAGTAAGCCTGCACTTGTGAAGAGACCAACGTTTCTAAATACGCATTAGGCATCCTCCCAGCTTACCTACCAGATCCAACTGTTCAAACGACTCAGATATAGAAATGCCTCCATTCCAGAAAGACACAGGTGTGAACTCAGCACTTGCCTGCTTAGCCCTGTCTGTATCGGGACAGATCTTAGCACGCACAGATGCAGCTCTACATGCTTGGAGAACTTCAAAGCTGCAACAGCGATGCATCTGGGATTAGGAGAGAGTTGAGAGCAATTCAAAGGCATGCAACTCTGCATATGGAAGCCAGCTACTGCTTCAAGTGCAGAAGTCTTCCTTTGCACTTAGCTTTAGTCTGTAAACTGGTAGTAAAATACCAAGTTTCTATTGATTTTATGTACAGTTATCCTTGGCATGTACACTTTGATGACAAAAGGATGTAGCAAACCAAACAGAAAACTGGTACAGATATATGTTCTGTTCTTGCAGAGGGCCACATATCATGTCTCTGTCTATTCTTAGATGCATCAACTTCTACATTTACTTCAAAACAGCATAACATTTTAAAATTTATTTTACCCTTTTTTTTTTTATTGTATATACACATATAGCATTGATTTGCAAGCTATAGCGATCATGCCTTAATTGGCAATTATGTATTACGGTGTAGCCCAAAATCCTCAAGGCAAGCTGTGGTCAGTGCTAAACACTGTACACACATCAGGGAAGGACCAGCTAAGGGTCTTCACTTAGAAGCACTAAATCTTCAGAGGGAAATAGCATTTGGGACCCTGCTTAAAAATGCATGTATTAACAGCTCTTTCTGCAGTACGAGCTGCATCCCATAATGCGTTAGTTACTTTCCACGCATGCATAGCAAGATGCAGTTCACAGCCCCATGGGCTGAAAATAAGCGCAACAGTGTCACACAGACTTTGGAATTTATTGCTCCTATTAAGGAAGAAGAAACTTTAATACTTTGAAAAGCAGTCATTACGCTCTGTCATTACACATCTCCTAAAGCTATGGTACGTATGTGAGGAACCTAGTGACCCACGGTCCTCTAAAAGAAGGAGCTTTTCGCTCCTATCCAAATCCTGAAGGAGATAAAGTCATTATGTAGGACAACTGGAATAATGATGCAAGGTTAACACTCGGACTTAAGTATTTCCAGACACATTTTCCCTGTTTGGCAGGAAACTTGTTTTGTAAGACACAGAATTGTCCTAATATAACAGCATAGCAACTGCAACTTAAAACAGAACAAGTCAGCTAATGGACTGAGAGGAGACTTTTGCTGTATAACAGCATTTAGACGCATGTATTTAAAAAACAGGTGGATAACCCAAATGTTCAGTTACTAGGACACTAACAGTTATGTCCATGGCAATTTTGTTTCTGTTCTTTAAACAAATCATCACTTGCAAGCACTAATGTTAAAACCAGAAAGCCAGTCTAGTACACAGTGGCTATAAATGCCAAATCAATTTTCAGCAGATAATAAAGTCCATGTTTTACAATCAGCAATGCACTGTTTTACTACCCAAAATGTAAGCTAATAATATATAGCTCTGCTAAATGGAAAATGCAGATATGCTGTTAAGAAATGGGCTGGCTGTGAGATGATGGATCATTTCTGCTGGGACCTTCTTAAAGCTATGTGCAAATGTTTTGAAAATATCACATGATGTGGCCATGTGTTAAAAATTACAGCCAGTTAAGTTCTCTGCTAAGAAAAATATGTGGGCAATTTATGAAATGCACTCCAGGATGGAGATATCTTAAGTAAAACCAGATTTTGAAAACAAACCCATTTTTTTTGAAACATGAACTTAATAAAAAAAAAAAAAAGTTGCAGCCACATCTGGAGAGCAGAAGTAAAGAAAGGGTGGTCTGACCTAATACCAGGCCATCTTCTGAAAGAGCAGCATTATTTCTGGGCCACAATGACTGTGATCACTGATTGTCCTTTTAAGGAAACCATGCTGAATACTGCCATGGGCAATAATAAAGCATTTTGTAGGCCAACATCTGTTCTTTGAAAGTACTATAAAATGACTGATAGATTTGTAATGTTTCATAAATAAAGTCCGGAATAAACAGTTCTTTAAAAAAAAAAAAAGAAAACAGTAATCAGACAAACTGGTATATGGGATTAGATGTGAACACTGTTCCCCCAACATCAATTATTTAGAGATAAGCACTTCCTCGAGTTCACTAAACAGAATGACGAAACGGTTAACTTGGTTACTGCCAGCTTCATGTTAACAGGATTATCTTTCTATAGACTTTTCTCAGAGTTGCAGCAGTGCCTTAGCAGAGATCTGAATTGCTTTTACAGTGTTTCATTAGCAAGCCTTTCTGCCCTGGCTTTTTAGTCACAGGGAAGTGAGAAGGTGAGTGGCCAATCACAATTATAACAGTACGAACGGTTTGGCTTTGAAGAGCAAATTTACTTTGTGTAGAAATGTTATCACTACACATAAACCAGAACCCATTTTTATTACTTCCTGTTCTTTCTCCAAAATTAGAAGGACTTTGGATATCACAACTGCTAAAGGGATGCTTCTGAAATCAAGACTTCACACATACACAAAAGGCACTGACATAATATCAGATTACATAAAAATACACATCCTTTTAATCTTCTGTACATAATGTGCTTACTTTCAAAATACAAAATCTGCCCCAGATGGCTAATAATGCCCATTTGAAAAAAACCAACGCCACAATATTAAAGGGCTAAAATATGCTGTGAACAGATTGAGAGGCAGTTCATCCTAGAGGAGAGTAAAAAAGTGCAGATGGGTGTCAAAAATAGCCAAGTGTCAGATCTGTTCAAGTATCTCCATTCTGGCACATGCTCCCAGTCACAGCTGTTAGTGTATTCTCTGTATCCAAGTGCAAGGTTTTCTAACACTCAGAGCTGACATTAAAACACACTTCTTGCTTGCTACTGCTTTAAGAGAATGCTGGAAATTAAACATCTATTTAATGGTAAAGCTTAACGAGTATCGATAAGGGTATACATACTCAAGTGTGGCGCGTGCCATTTTGATTAAAGATGCATGAAATTTTAACCAGCAGGTAGATTAAGTAATTTAAATGCCAAAGGCTTAATAGGCTTACAAAAACCTCCACTCTAGGCATTCCAATACTGTTTGCTAATATCCCCAAATAATACACACAAGGATCAAAACTGACAGGGCTGTGTCATTTCAGGATGTTCAAATATCTTAATAAAACACAGATTTAGTAAACTGCACAAGAAAAATAGTTTCATAAAAATACAAAGAAAATGTCAGTGGATCCACATTATGCAGAATGCAGTTTTCCAAATTAATGAATTACCATGATATTTCTAATGAAGACCACATTCCCAAGAATATAATGCATGCAAATCAAATTTTAAATTTAAAGGGTTAAATTGACCTTTTCATAGTCCTCAGTTGTTATCTATGCAAATTAATTTGCCCATATTTCAACCATATAAATCCTCTTAGCCTTGTGCTTAAAAGCAAACAGAGCCCACTTTCTTATTTCAACCAGAGGATCAGCAAACATACCAGCAGTAGGGTATGACCATGTAGAAAAATCCTAAAAGGAAAACATTCCTCAAACAACTGGCAATACCTACATGCAACTGTGGTTGCAGCAAACTGGCAGATACTGTTTCAAAACACCATCTGCGAGGTGTACAGACTCCCTGTGATCAAGCATAGCCTCTTCTGCCTGTCCTACCCAAATAATCCACAAGAACCAGCCAGCTGTAGGATCTCGAGCCCTGTCTTTTTTTATCAAGAGACATAGGCTGTTATAATCAGGCACATGGCTCTGTTCAGTCCTTACCGAAAGAGAAAACAAACAAAACACACCAAATTCAATCCGTTCCATCGTGGTCAAGCATCTCACAAAACCCCTCAGACAAATCACCCTGCAGAGAAGCAATGTTTTCATTGGCAATAGCACTTATCAATTAGACAAGTGATCTTAAGATCCAAGGATAATATTTTCCTGAGGAAACCAACCTATTAAAATTTCCAGCTTTGCAGCAATTTCTCTAATTCAGCAGATTTTTTTCATTGTTTTATTTTGTATTAACATATTTCAGTGATCTGCCCGGTGACAGTTAAGCGCTGCAATTTAGGACAATGCTGCAAGAATGTGTTTTATAAATCTCTTTCACTTCTCCAACATAAAACAGCTTTTGAAAGAGATCGTTTCAGCTGATAGCTGAATGCTGCAAATGATCTCCATCGATAAAATGTTTGCAGATTCAAGGTACAGCTGACAGTCATGAAAGCCAGACCAAAGCTGTCTTTCTCTCCACTAAAATAACACCCGAGCAGAGACCTGCACCCACAGACACGGTGACTTTCTGCTATTTCTATCCCTTTGCATTGAAACATCCAGTCCTGCTGCAAGTAGCATCTTTGGCAGTTTCCTCGCACAAATTCCCCTCCCCCAAACACATACACAACAGAATTAGCATCCACAAGCACTCCGTCCCCGTATCTGCTTGCAAATCTCCATCTATATTAAAAAAAAAAATACTATCAAAAAACAATTAGTGTTTCCTCATTTACAAGCGAAAGAGCTGTGATAATTTTAACTCACCAGGCATCCTTGGATAAAATATACCACACTGTAAATGGCTCTCTCCTAAAAGCAAGCTTATTTAGGGCTCAGTGCCTCCTGTTCTGGAATGAGCAGGGAGAAGCGAGGAGGGCCATCGGAGCTGGCTGTGGCAGCGTAGCTGGAGGCAGGATGCTGGGCGCGTGCGTTTGCCAGGCAAAGACAGATGGAGAGCTGACACTCTGTATTGCACTTGGAGCAGAAATGTGAATGATGACAGGAGCACATGTGGCCTTGAACCCAGCCCTGTCTCTTCAGGCAGAACAATGACAGGGATGTGTGTGCAAATTATCACAACCCTGGCTCCCCTCAGCTGACTCCTTTTACTCTACCTTTCACACCAAGTTCCAGATGACCGAAGAATAGAAAGTAAAATGCAGAGTGATAAGCTAAAAACTGAATTATTCATTTTTCTTTAAAAGTTAACCCTTTCTCTCGCTGAAGGCAATTAGAGAAAAGCACCTCTTCGAATCAGCTCTCCGCCAAAAGTGGAAACAAATTCATTCTTTATTTTAACAGCCATCATTTTGAACTCCATAGGACTATGTTTGTTTATTTAGCTGGAAATTCAAAACCTGCACGGTGATAGACTGGAGGGTCTCCCCTCCTTTTTCCCCCCTCCCCACACTTTTTTCATTATTATGCTATTTTACTATAGTGAACAGAGTATCAAAATCACTCCCTTTCTCAGATGCTCAGTAGTATGTGTAAAATAGAACACACTTAGAAAGCAGACCACTTTTATTTTACTATAGTGCTTTTAACCCCCTGGGATTCCTGCATTGATATGTTCCAAACATTTGCAGCTTACTCTCCTTTACCTTGCATGGTGATCCATGGGGGATGAAAACAAAATCTTCCCTGTAAAGCTTTTTCAAAAGCTAAACAATCATGTCCTCCCAATTTCTGATTTTGCACACCCCTTAAATGTTTATCCTTCACATGAATAACGTATGCCTGGCTAGGTTCAATGCACTCTTCCCTATTAAGCTTTAATGGACACCATGATACATAAAACTACAAGTCTTTGTTATAGTGCTTTATCTAAAGCTGGCTATTTTCTTCTCAGCAGTCCCTCTTTAGTCCTTTGTAAAACATCTTTGGCTCTTAGGAGAAACATACGCCTGACTCGCATGCCTTCTGTAGCACGTATAGCCTTGCACAGAATTCCAGGCACAGGGAAAAATATCTTCTTTTTAAAACTCCCCTTCAATTCAGCACTTGCAAAGCCTTCTCTGTTTTAGGAACCAACATTTCTCCAGCAATCAGCTCGTGCATTCTGGTTCGACTCTGCCTTCTCAGTATATCTTTAAACCCATACAGGAAACCAGTGATTCTCATTCAGATCTTCAGAGGCTGCATTCTTGTCAGCATAAGACTCATCCTTTTGTACTTATTTATGCATCCCTTGATTTTGTGTTATGCCGTCTTCTGCCTCTAATATGCAGAAACAACCCTGCTTTCAGGCCTTCCTTTCCCTTCCTCTAGCTGCCACAGAGCCTGATAAAGATCCACTTAGGAAAGAACACATGTAAAATTAAGCCAAAATAACAACACCTCCAATATCCAGTCTGGACTCATGAATATTTCTGACCTGAAACTAATGAGTCGCTTAATTTAGTGCTATTTCCACAATAACTTGTTAATGTTGTCCAAGTGCCACCCTTTGATTAAAGAGCCTCCACAGGACTGGTAAATTCAGGGGGTTCAGGGAAGCAAACAAGCAGCTCCTCTCCCCCCAGTAAATATTCCAGTACTAACAAGGTATTGCACCTCCACTTGAGGAAGGTCTTTTCTTCATCTTGATCAGATATCTTCTGTAATGTATAATGGATCTTCGTGTCGGACAGCTGAAGAGAACCACCGCAACCTGAAAACAATTCCATGGCAGAGTGCTTTCATGAGGGAGCAAATGGAGAGAACGACAATCAAAGTCTGTGCCACCAAGGCCTTGAAAGAATTTAGCATTCTTTTTGTTTTATTATTTGATGCACTATTTAAAACCAGTCAGTTAGTATTGTATTTGCTGTGTTGTTTTTCTTTTCTTTTTAATGCCGTACTCTACATGAAAGGAAAAACATTTTCACAGTTGGAAATGCAACCTTTCATCAACATAGACGCAGCCTGAATCAGCTTTAGAGCAGAAAGTAACGTGTCAAAGGTATGACGCATTTTAATAAAACCGAACAATATTCACTCTTAAAAGTAGGTCTTAATATCAGTACAATGTAAATCCACAGACCACAGCTCATGAAATTGAACTTCCATATGCTGTGTGATTATGCATCTTTTCTGTGTGTAAAAAGCCTTTTTAAGCTGTTATCTGACTACAGTAATTGCCATTTAAATTGATCCACGTCAACAAAACCTGTATCCCTGGAGATTCTCACCTAGAAGTCTGCTGGTGGAAGGGGCTCACAGAATGCCTGTGCATCTGAGACTACTTCAGCATTTTCTCAAGCAGCCAGCTGCATGAATAGTTTTTCCCTCTCATTATTTAATACACTGAGGCAGGCTGCAACCCATTTGGCAGTCCTCCCTGAATAAATATCTGTGGATATTTATTCTCTCTCCCCACCCCACCCCCTTTTTTATAGCAGTCACTTGAAGATTGCTATAACAGTTTTTGTACCAGTCCTGAAATTTTAGCAGGCCAAGAGAGGATGGACAGTCCATTCTGTAAAACAGTTTCATTCTCCACTTCCATCATCCCGAGAAAAGGAAACGTAGTGCTTTTAACATATGAACAAATCTGCTCTACCACAAGAGTTGGTATTATGTGTAACACCAAAATGAAAGGGATACATAAAGACTGAAAAATCCAGAAGATAACCTTCAGGCAGCTCCTTTACACTGTACGTTACGTTACGCCTTCCTGGGTGGCTGAGTGGGAATCAGCTCCTTTGTCAATCATTCAAAAGACTTGATGAAATCATTTTAAACAATCCTCAACGCCTTTAATTTTGGAAATGAGTAAATGTAGGCAGAAGTCTCCGTGTTCATATAGTTGCCCCTCAAAAAAATGATTTTTAGGCACTGGGTGATACAAAGGTGCTATTACACTGCTTTGATGGAAAAGAGAAATTCCAAATGATCACTATTTAAAAGTATAGAGACTGCCTTTTGCTTAAACCTAGCTTAATAACAGGGACTGGAAGTCCACTGAAATGCATCTGTAGTTAATGAAAGGTCTCTATTAACAGTGAAGGAAGAATTTAACTCAAAGCTTTTCTGTAGGACTTCTCAACTTCCCGCTCGACTTAGAGCAGACTGTTGTGATACATTGTGACTTCACACAGTGGGTATTAAGTGAGTTAATTCAAAGGAGCTGAAACCTCATTGATCCTAATTGAAAGCAATACACCCAACCAAATAGTTTTCTACCCCATCTGCTCTGGCCTGCCACCAGCTATTCAATACAAGAGAATTAATAGTTTCAGATATTCTAACCGACCCAATAAAAGCACTCATTTAAGCAGGACTGCATTAACAAAGTGAAAAACCAAGGGCAAAATGGGTTCAAATGGAGCATTTTACTCCTAGTTGGCTTTAACAAAGCTGAATAATGCTTATTCTGACTTTTTATGTGCAAGACTTGATAAACTGAATGAGAAGGCACTCAATGATCAGTCAACGAGCATTGATGAATGGTCATTAGGACCCCCCCAACCTGAGGAGAGGCCATTCCACAAAGTGGCACACCAGCTTGAAAGGGCGGACTCACTAATGTCCAGATTTCCCCGCTTGCTTGTTCCACTCTCACTTTCAGACCACTGGCCACCAAATGAGGCTGACATATTGGAAAATAATCTTTTATGGGCGAGTGGTAAATAAAAATGGAGGCATTAGCTGGGCTTTCAAATTCAAATCTGCTAGTTTTGTCAGCCCCCAAACGTTTTGATTTTCCACCCAGCTGGAAGCTATTAGTGTTTTCTTAAGGCATCCCACTGACAGGGCAAACCCACCTAATGTGTGAGCTGTAGAGCTGATGGGGGGGACGGGGACGACTACTTCTGGTTGTTTTCTTAACTTTCTTCAGTTGACTGTCAAACCAAAGTACAGCAAAGGCAAAACCTCTACAGAAATGCTCGCTAATTTCTGGATGCCAGTGATGCAACAGTAGTCTACCTATGATACACTGGCACTATCTGGACCGTGACTTTTTCTGTGGCCCTGCACCTACCCTCTGTTGTTTCTACTGCACTGTCGCAAAAGGGTTGAACCTATTAAAGAAAAGCACTTCTTTATAAACTTCTTTTCTATTTCTTCACTGGGAAACAGAATTCAAATATTCCAAGGAAATATGTGCTTATCTGTAACAGTAGCTTTTAATACATGCAACACAAAACATTTGCCAGATAACGCTAAACATTTCCCTAAGCATTTCCTTATTGGCAAGGTTTTCTGGACTTTGGAAAAAAAAGACAAATGGGACCTTTAAAACATACATAGCTCTGTGAAACAGACTAACTGAGATTACCTACACAAATACGTAATATCTTAAAGCTGTAGTTATCAAGCTGGGAAGAAAACTTTCTTGGTTGTCTAAGAGAAACTGTTCATCACGTTACACCTAGTCATAACTAAAGGAATACTGAATTAAATCCATTGGAGATGATAAAGCACTAAATTATATTATTTCATCCATATAATCAGAAATTAGTCCTCTACAAAGGATTTCAAATCATCTGTTAAGAAAAAGCACCCTTGGCAATGGGACAAACATGGCAAACTGGATTGCCCATTGTTTTTTTTATCAGAATGCCAAAAAAATCTTTCTTATTGAAAGCTGTCAGAAATCCCAGTGACATTTCAGGTGTATTTCAGGTTTTAAAACAATGAAAATTATATATAAAGATCTATGCTAAGAGAAGAATAGGTCTACTGAGAATTAATTGACTCAGAATGGGAGGGCCAACACAGGCTTCAGTCCTTAAAGAAGGCATGCTGTTTTACTCTACGTGTGCATTTTAGTAAAACTCTCACGTGGACACTGTCGTATGTATGTACCTGCTGTGGTGTCTATTTCCTTTGCTTGATCTGAGCTAAAACAAGCTTCCCCTTGCATTTTTATTAAATAAGGTATTTGCTACAATGTGGGCAAAGTAAATTATGATTGACTGTTAATTTTTATCATTGTTTTTATTTGAAGGAAATTACTACACCATCTAAGCATAAACATCACTGATGCACTTTGAAAAAAATGATACCTATTTGATATTCTGAAAGTACACAAGAAAATACTAAAGATGCCATTTCACTGACAGTAGAAAGAACACAGCTGGTGTGACCCAGAGATACCTGGATGATAATACCTGGTCCAGATGAAACAGGGTCATATTTTAAGATTAAAAAGAAAAATAAATAAAGGAAAAAATAAAGAGGGGGTGTTCAAGCATTCAGTTGCTTTTGACTTGAAGCTCAGAGTGTTTGCTCGTTTAACATGGGTAGGGAAACTCCTCCTGCTGTAGTATATTAACCCTAGTTTTGACCTCTAATCAATGTCTTTTCAATGCATAGGATTTTCATAATAAAGATAATGTGAGAGCATATTTGTGTGAAAGAGGATCTACCACTAGCCATAAATTCGTGCCTTGCATTTTTCTTTGTAACATGTCAATATTTGTGACACTAACTAAACATATTTTATTCATTTGACAAGGACTGTTACATTATATTGAAAACTTTTGTTTCAATGTCACCACCTCCCCATTTTGACTGATGGCGAGTTAGTTTTGTTAAAACGCAAGGGGTGATAGCGTATGCTCCAGTGAACTTTCCCTCCTCTCAGCACCAGAGACAAAAACCTGCAGCTCTGCTCTGTGCTGGCAGCCATCTGGACAGCTTTCTCTCAATGCCTGCCCCACACCACACTGCAGGCAAAATTTCAGGGCTCTAGAGCTCTGTGGAGCTATTCATGACATACCAATTTCACATTTTCTGCTTGTACGCTTGCAACAATAAATGCTAATGAGGGCTATGAATGACATTTTTAAAGACAATAAAAAGGTCTCCAAATCCCTTGCATATGGAGACACTATTTTCTAAACTTCACCTTCTGTTAGGGAGCCATTACACTCTAAAGGAAAAAAATAACCTAAGGAGAACAATGAGATGATCAAAGCATAACCGGGTCCTTAAGAATTCCAAAGAAAACAATGTTTGCAAAGCTAGGTTAATAACAGACAGATTTTATGCTGATGTACAGCTCTAACACTTCAGTGCAGTAACTCTCTTTTTCCAATAGCACTGCTAATTCTTACCAGAGGGGCTCAAGACTTGCTGTCTGTGGGGCAGCTTGAGGGGGATACATGGCAAATCCTCACTTTCCCTGATCATATACAGCCCCACGAGCCACACAATTGGACTTTTTAATTACTAATCTCTAGATGAGTCCAAGAGTAAACTGTTACCAGTAATTGCTTGGGAATGCTACACATTTATGGAGATTACTGTACTGACCGAGTGTGGCCAAAAGAAATATCTAATTTTAACGTTTTCTTTCCCAAATCTGCCTTTTGAAATGCTATTGCTACACTAAATTAAAAAGCCATCTTTACTTTTGGTGCTATGTTTTGTATTTAATTAAAGACAGTTTCCCCTTATTAGCAAACATTAAAAACACTTTCAGGAAAATCCACCAGGTGGAGCAAATACACAGCAATACACAACATTTATTTATGCTCATACTGCCATTTTCAACAGGGAAAAAAAAAGTGTTTTATATGGAAACATTCTTACCTCTTGACCTCCCTCCTTTACCCTTTTGTCATATATTGATCAGCTTGTACTTATTTACTCCATTTATAATCATAGAAGAGCTTTGTTCAAAGAAGCCTTGATACAAATCTATTGTTGCTGAGCACTTCCAATACAGATTTACAAACCACAATAGTCATCAGATACATTCAAAGAAAGTGAAATTAGAGAATAGCATTATTCAATAAAATATTATTTTAAAAGTTAAATTAGAAAATAGCATCATTCAACAAAGTTGTTATTCAGAATATGTACATACATATATATTATATATGCATATTTATTCAGCAATATATAGATAATGTGCTTATAAAACAAGCTGATAAGCATTCTAAAAATAAAGCTTAAGTCTTACATCAGACAGCAAAATCTTTACGCTGACCTCCACTATAATGGGCAGGAAACCAGGCCATTCTGTGTGTCTTGTTGTATGTTTATATAAATAGTAGCGCCAGTAACATCACAGCAGTGTCTCTGTACAATACGTTTGGTGTTTACTATTAATACCTTTATTTTAGTATTACATCAGTCAACCACTGAGTAATTTCAAAAGTGCAATGAATGAGGACTATAAATAAATATTTGAGCAGATCTATGACAGCTAAACATTATTTCCCCACTTAAACTACTTTCTTTCCAGAGCCAGGTGAGAAAGCCACTTCCTCATCAAATATTTTAAGTTTCCCTGATGAAGGAGAAGGTCTAATGGCATAAAGGCAGGGGGCACCTTTTACATGAAGAAAATTAAGTCTTAACAGAAGTGGTTATGGATGAGTCTTCTCACAGTTATAATAGGACAACCCACTGGCAGACCCTGTAATTGCTAAAATGGGAAAGCAGTATCACCAAAAGTTAACTGCTCTGATGCAGTTCAGTGTCTAGAAAGACAGCTGAATCAGTACACACTCATTTAACCCTTAATGATGGAAAAGCATTATTGCTTGTGAGTGACAAAGGGAAGGTACTGATTTTCACAGAAGAAATTTCCTTCTTCTTTCCATTGTTTCCTTTGTTACACCTTCCCACACATTTTTGTCTCATTTTCCAGCTCAGCGTCCCGTCTTCTCTCTGCCATCACTCCTACCCCTACGTTCTCGATCCTGTGGCCGTCTCCTGACCATCTTACATACCACTCAGTTTCCACTACAAAACGTGATCCACTAAATGTTGTGCAATCTGAAGAGAAAGCATACTGCATTCCTTGGATGCACAACGGACTGACGGAAGATTTGTGCTTTTAGTCAGACCCAGATGAATCCCATACCAACTAAGGGAAATCAAAATACAAAATCTTTGTTCCTTTAGGAACAGGGAGGGGCCTTTAGGAACACAGGCCTTTAAATATCATTTAATTTTATCTAATTGTGTTGTACTCCGCATGGTGCTTAGCTGTAGCCATTCAGAAGGGAAGCAAGAGAAGAATGCAGAGGTGATTATGAAGTGGAATTTCATACCAAGAGCAAATTACACCACTTCACACTAGGAGAACATCTGCAAAGAGCAGCAGTAAGTGCCTGGGCACGGCGCAAGGTGCCAGTTTTAACACAGCCCAAACCAGCTTGGGACTCACTATCTATGAGAACTTTCCTTAAGCAAGATTGTCACAATAGAGACTCGCAGAGATGCCCAAACTAAATATTCTTCCCAGTTTCAAAGAGAATGCTGATTTAAAACCATTATCTCTGAGGGATTTTGGAGGTGGCAACTGTGCATTAAGGACCATCATTTTCTGCCACTTTCCAAGAGGAGCTGGACACCCATCGGGTTGGGGGAAGGACAGTGTGGTTACTGCTGTCACCATAAGTCCATGGACTGTACTGTTCCCGCACTGCTGTTTGTGGTGGGCAATGGTTGGCTAGGTCATGGCCACTTCATTAGATTATGAACTCTACAAAATTTAAAGGTGCGTAACACACTGGAATTAGTATTAGTATAAAGTCATATATGCTCTCATACCAACACATCATTTTCTGTACACATACAAACTCTGTAGGAAGATGACACTGATCAGAGTGCATAAACCATCTTTTTTCATCCTATAGATACAAGCGATTCTTATTTAAACTATAGCTTCTTTACAGTAGGACAGGATAAAGGGATTTAAAACAGCAAGTTTAAGTGATTCACTTTTACTTAAAGGTCCCTTTACACCAGAGTAGCATAGGTGTTCATGTTGAAAAAGGGGCCTGATTCTAAAAGGTGGAGGATTATGTACATATTTAAGAATTTATTAGATCATGATTATCGATCTGATACACTGTAACAGCTCTTTTGTTGCACCATCCCCTGCAAATCCTTCTTAGATGGAGGATTAGTAGCACAATAGATCATAATGACTCTTTTGGTCCCATTATGCTATCATTTACTCACAGCTGCAGATGCCCACAGAAGGGCACATTCTCTTAATGAGGAGTCCCCTATAAACCCTTTCCTGGTAATGGCTGTTAATATTTGTGTGCAAGAAGAGTGCGCCCTTAAATCTTTATTAAAAAATTCTAATGAAATACTAGCAGGGAAAATTTAAGCTACTGTTTGAACAATTTTGATCACACCTAAAAAGTAAATGAAACCATCAGCAGTGAAAAAGTCCTTCACAAGTACAGGCATAACTCTGCAGACTGGACTGAAAGCCTTTAGTGCAAAAGAAAACGAAAGCATAGTTAACTCTCAGCTCTCTCTCTTCTCCACTCCTATAACCACAAAGATCTTTCTTGGACCAGCTTCTGCCCACAACGATAAAAGGCAACAGTCACATGCTGCATTGACTTCTGCTGCAAAGCCAGATTAAAGTGTCCCCTCCCTCTACTGCTTGCACCTTGTGACCTTAAGTTCTGCCAATACAACTATTTACAGCCCCATGCTACAAACTAGGCAATTAAAATTATCCAAGAAAGTTATATTCTTTATTTATCATTCAAACAAGAAGTCATATTTTAATTTTCCCTGAATATATATATCCATTCAATACTTTTGTCTATCTTTCAGTATCTTTCATTTGTAACGTGGAACTTTACACCCAAAGAGGACTTTCTACCTGAGGCCAATGTGGCTCACAGAGCCTCGCTCATGGCTCTGCCCAGAGAAAAATCCATCGGTCGCAGGGAGTTACCTCAACGCACAGCAGCTATGAGCAAGGGCTATAACCCACTCTACCTCAATATTTCAAAGCTGAACGCAAAGTTGGACACCTAAGAAAATCACATGAATAAAAATAATGGAAGTGCTGATAGCTGTCACCGCTGTTTTAATAGGCCGTGCCAAAACAAACACTGCCTTGGTTTTATGCCATGGGATGAATAAAAATAATGTTGCCAAGCATGCTGAAAATGAGAAATTTAAAATGCCAAGTATGATGATTACATTAACAATAACTGCAAAAGTTTTTCACATTTTCAAAAGTTTGTTTTATATGCAGCATAGCATAAACTCAAGTCCAAAAGAACTTGCTCCTTGGAAGATTTTACCTCCAAAAATAAAAGAGGTTAAGAAAGGGAAAAGAGAACACTAAAGTATCAAAGGAAAATATGTTGATTCGGAAATGAAAGGGTTAACCTGCTTTGTTTCAGTCAGTATTATACCAATGCCAGAATTACAAGGAAAAGACTAAAAAGAGCCTTATTATTATTCTTTAAAAAAAAAAAAAAATCAGGCCTATCTGTCACACCGTTGTCCAGGCTGGAAGAACCGGCAGGAACCTCAAATTCCTGACCAAACCCTCTTCCACACAATGCCTCCTGAATGGAAGGAACCCAGGCCCGGCAGAGATAGCCCGCTGTCAGGAACCAGCCCTGACGTTTGCGGACAGACAGGGCTGGCCTTGCAGGATGTCAGAGCGGCAAACTGCTGCTCGAGATACTGGATTTTCACACACTCTCAGCCTGGATGTTTTGCTCTTCAGGTAATTAAACAAGGAAACGGGGCTGATGTGTACGAGTCTGACCCCTGCGCCGCGGCTCCATGCTTCTGCATATCAACTTCCGCAAGAACTGCCTGGAGCATCAACAGAGTCCTCTACTCTCGCTCTCCGTCTCTCCCAATGCCAAGCTCTAAAACAAATCCGCCTGGAAATACGCACTGCTGCTGTCTACTCCTTTTGCTATTTAAGAAGGGTGAAATTACTTGCTCTGTTCCACATGCCTCGCCGTTTCCCCCACACAAAGAAGGAAAAAGGAAAGGAATGGTTACTTTCTGATAGCTGTTCTTCTGGCAGCCATTCCAACAGTGAGCTAACTGGGGGAGGGGGAACGGGCAGGCAGGAGTGCAGGATGAGACAAGGGATTCCCAAATTAATGCTTACGTTGAGGTCATTACTGAAAATGAAGAAGATTCTGAAAAGTCTTTTTGATTCATCCAACCCATCGTCAGATGTTCACTTCTTTAAAAAAATATTCTGATTTAAGCATCGTTGGAGAGTCTTTGTTTGACCAGATGATTTAAATCATAAAATTGGTTATTAGAGAAATAAATCCGTGTCTCCTCTCTCTTTTTTCCAAAATTTAAGAAAGAGAAGAAGGCAGGTGTTACCACCTATATTCTGTGAAAGCCCTATACAGGCTGCTCCCTGGCTGACCTAGTTTCTATGCTCTTTAAATGCTATTTAGACAAAATGATTTTAAAAAGGTAACATATTCTTACTTCTTCTGAAAATGCACAGAATAGAATATTGGCTGCGAGAGAGAGACCAAAAGAAAGAGGAGCACAAAAGCATGCCTGCTTGTCTGTGTTCAACACAAAGAACATTAAATGAAAACAACTGGCACGCCGCCAAATTCCTATACAGGCAAAGAGATTCAAATAAATTGATTTCACGCATCACACTGACCTGGGATCAGTGAGCAGTGGTACAATACACTCGATGCTCCATGTGGGGCAAAGCCCATTAATGTTATCAGAGCCACAGCACATCACCAAGAGGGAAAAAAAGGGAAACCAAACTCTGCAAACTCAGAAATTCACTTTGAAAAGGGAATTTCAACTGAAGTGCTTTGTCTCAGTTTACTAATAAATATATCCTATTATGAGAGTTTGCAGTCTGTTCGTCTCAAAGACTGCATTTTTCACATTAAAATAAATACAAATGTCATACACAAACTCTTATACTCTGCTTTTAACATAGCTGTTCTCAAACTCAGTTATTCTCTGTAAATTTCCTCCCTTCCCCATCCGCCAGCATTTTATATAGATTATAGGTTATTTTCTTTGTACTTCAGAAGCTGGATCCCTGCCCAGTATTTTCTTACTTGCTCAGAGAGTTTGCTGAAGAAAACGGCCACCACTCTCAACTGTTCCAAATCAACCTGACCTACTGAGAAAAACACATTATTTGCAAGACAGCAATAAGCAGGGCCCTGGTTCTCTTTGCAGAGTTGCTCATACTCACTCCCTCACCTCAAGCCCAGCAGATTTAGAATTTCACTTTCTTACGATGTGTGAAGTAACCCATGTGCACCGTGGAGTCTCTTCTTGTCATCCGAGCTTTGTTTTTCATTAAGATCTCTCACACTCCAATCAAGAGCAATGCCAGCCAGCCACAGGTGTGCGCCACATGAACAGACGAAAATCTGATTGTGAGCTGGGTAGTGACAATCCTGTGTCTATAATGCACTCGTCCCCAAGAACTCTTTTACATCTGTTCTATGGTAGAAAGGGGGGTGTTATTACTTCAGTTGTACTCCTTAAGATGTGTAAGTAAGCAAACAATTGGCATAAAGATAAATTAAAAAATAAAAAAAAATAAAAAAAAGGAAACCAAGGAAAGAAGACATTGCAATAGCAAAACATGGGTGAGGATGCATGAAAGGAAACACAGAAACATAGGTAGCCTAATGCTTCAAGGAAGCAATAGGTTCAACCACCTTTTATCTTGCCTTTTATTCCATTCTGGTTTCAAATAGTAAGTCAAATGTTCTTGGGTACAACAAAGTCCATATTAAATGATGACTTCAGGCATTTCTGTGAGAACAGTTATTCAGCTCTGACCTACCTGTTTTTAATGAAACCTAAATGCTTCACCATGTCATTTGAAATGGAGTTGTCTGCCAACCCATCCATGGAAGTGGGCTGAAAGTTGCTATAATATATAGGGCAAAGCTGTCTGGGGTAACAGAACAGAAGCTTTTCATTGGATTTCAAAAGATATATATAAGAGTGTTGGGCACATCTCTCGAGTCACTCATCCAAATTTCAGCGTGGAGCTTTAAGACTAAAATTCTTGAATGTGTGACAAACACATACATCCAGATTTAGGTACCTTACTCAGCCACCTCATTCCAAATAAATCTCTAAATGGGAATGCCCAAAGATCTAACAATTGCTTACCACCACACATTGCCATCTCTTTTATAGAATAGCTACAAAACAGTTTTGGATCATCTTTATCACCAAGGTGAAAATTATACAATATGGTTAACTCTATAAGTTGTGCTACAAAGAGGATATGCTTATTTTGGTATAAAGCTATGCTGTGATAGGGCTGCACAGGGAAGGGAATTGTTTAGTATACAATGACTTTTAAATGGTGAAGATGTGCCTGCACTCAGGTGATACAGGCAGCCTAATCTGCTCCATGGTTAACAGGACAGGTAACATGCTGTTCAATCCCATTTATGAATATTTCAGTAGTACGACGCAAGACCATTTGGGCTTTATAATGATGAAGTGAGTTTCAGTCATATTCATTCCCTCTTTCTAATAAAAATGATCAGTATTAGAAAACACGCCTTTCTTCTAAGTTGTAGAAAATTTCCATTATCTTGCACATGCTCTGACAGCAATAAACCACAATAAACGTCCCATTAGTATGCCAGCACTGCATGCTTCAGGCATGAAATATTTACTTTTACATTTATTTATATTTCAGTCCTTCATGAAGATCTACACTGCAAAAGAAACTAACCAACAACTACCCATATGGGGTACACTTGCACTTTGAAAAATAGACTGTAGATAGAAGCAAGGAGGAGAATCAGTCAGAAGCTATACACTGTCAAATCAGCAAAATAGAAATGCAACAAGAACCTCTGCAAAGAATACTCACTCTTTTTCACACTCCATGTATAGCAAGATCACAAAGATGCACTGACTTGTTTTAAAATAAGCTAGGAACTCATTATGGAATGCAAATTTATTTTTAATAGGATTTGATTTTTTTTTTTAAGTACATCCACAAAAATGTGCAGTGCCTCAGCTCCAGAGTCGTGCCTTGGAGCTATGGGCAGAGCCTCCTGCCAGCACCCCGAGCTGCGCTCCATCTCCTTGCAACACTGCACCCACACAGCACCGTGGGACCCCAAGCAGGGTGGAGAGACGAGGGACTTACAGTCAGGTTTGAGTTGCCTTTAAAACAAACCGGAGCAGAGCCTAGAGAACTCAGGCTTCTTGATTGCTTTATTTTGATATCATGCTCTATCAAAATTGTGTCAGAGGCAAACTGGGCCAACACTGAAAAAGAAAGTATCAAGAGTGCTGGAAAGCACTGAAGATCAGTTTAGTAGTTTTTTGCTATCTAGACACACCATTTTAGGAGAAAAAATGTAGTTCCAGTAAAGACAGGAATGACAGTCGTAAGTTAAGGAGAGGTTTTGTTCTGCCATAACAGATTTACTTTTCAACTATGGTAAAAATCTTTGCACATAAGAAACGGATGTATTAATCCTCAATATCATCTCAACTAAATTTATCACAGATTCCCAATGCAATGAGTTTACCAGAGGCCTTCTCTGAATAACAAACACAACCATTTTGCCAACATGATTAAAACTGTCCCTTAACCGGGTTGCAAATACTGTTCCAATTCACAGTGCAGTAAAATGAACTTTATGATTTTTACAGCCCAGCCAAGTAATATTTATATGCCAGATGAAAAGCACCTATGGCATCAAAAATACAATAAACATAGTTAAAATTTTTACATACGTGTATTTACAAGATAAGGAAGATTTTAGGAAAGTCATCACTGAGAAATTATATTGTTATTGCTGTGCTCTTTCAGTGATATTAAACTGACGACAACATTTTGATTGATTTAGGCAGACTCTTTGGAGGCTAAAGGCAAAGATTTCTGTTTAAATTACAGTTTACAAGGCAAGGTACAGTCATTAAAAATAACTTCTAACAGGTATGCACATTACAAAATTAAATATTTTTCTGTTCCTTACCTTGACAAAATTCAAAGTTCCCTTTTTTCCGGCAGTCACCTATCACTAAACTCAGTGCTCTCCAAGTGTTTCTTTTGACAGATATCATTCTCCACCAATCGCTCTGCTAATTTCCTCTTTCCTTTTCTGACTGGGACAGATATTATGTTCACCAGCCCAGAGATCAATCTTTTCTATTGACACAACAAATGAAAAAAAGAAAAAGAAAAAGAAAAAGAAAAAAAAAAGCACATATCACAGACAGTTTGAAGTACCACACCCCTTCATTTGCATGATAATAGCAGTCTTTTAAATAAAAAGGGAAGACAGAAACGCTATCATTCTAAATCAATTACCCACATTTTCTTAGTTAATGTAAGGCAGTACTTTAACACTGTATTAATCCTTCGACAAAGGCTGTTTCATAAGTTGCCCATTTAAAATAGTTGGCATATAAAGGGCAACAGAGTAAGGGCAGCCTGTATTCTACCATGAAAACACCTATTAACTAATTCTGTAAAAATGATTGGTTTTAAACACATTCTTACGATATAAAATATTATATACTTTACCTGGTTCAACAGAAGCTCTAGAGAATCATTTATTAAGTGAACATGGTTACTAAAAATAGAGACCTTGCAATTACACAACACTATACTAATTTGTAAGTCATAACAGCAAACATATTTAAACAAAGACAGATCAAAAAGGTATCAATATATTTACAAATCACCCTCCCACTTTTGTAAAGGCAATTTCTCTCCCACTCCAACACCTACAAAACCTGTTTATTTGGGTTACACAAATACTTTGTCATTAGCACGAGTCTATATTACAGCGCTGTCAGCTTTTCCAAGACATTAATATGCTTTTCAGGGATTCATAATTATGTCAAGGCAGAAAGGTTTTCAGAGCCAGGCACACACAGTTATGTACATGCTTCAATCTGCATCCACTATTCAGGTATTTCAGGACATGAAGTTAAGCATGCACAAGGATCTGGCCGCAGCTGCATGCATCTGAGAACCCAGCCTGGGCTGCCTCCTGGGCTAGATCATGCTGCAAAAAATGTATCGCCCGAGGGCGTTTTCAAAAGACCACATTTATACTGATGCTAGAAATCACAATCCTTCCCACAAAAAAGGACCCTCCTCAAACCAAAACAAACCTTCCCAAGCTAAAGTTAAGGTTAGAGGACAAAGGATTTCACCACGAAGTCCTGTTTTCTTTAATGTGGTCGTTCTCAGACATTTCTCTGCAGCCCTGGCCCGAGCCAAAGTCCTATTGATTTCAGCGAAACCAAGAGGCAAGCAGGGACTGCAGGACTGTACCCAGCATTTGGCAACAACTGTTAAGCATTCAGTATGACACAATCACCTTTGGAATTTGGGAAATAATCTCCAAAATATAACGAAGACTCCTCCACTTGGGTGCAATAACTACTTTTCTTTCTTTTTCTTTTCTTTTTTTCTTTCTTTTTTTTTTTTTTTTAATTCTGTAGTTGTCGCCATGTACACATGCAGGCATTAAAAACTGTCCTGCAGTTGTGCCTTATCATGAATTCAGTATTTTCCAAATCTCCAGACTTTTGCATAACACATTACATTTCTATAAATGCATACAACATTCCTTAAATTGCTGTTATTGTTTAATTTGATTTTTATGGCCATAAACTCATGCCACTAGCAAAACTGAAAAATACCTCACTGACCAAGAGGCCCTATTAATTTCACTGAGATCATTTAAATATTAGGTTTTCTACTGAGTGACGATAGCACAACCTGGTTGAAATATGGATTTACAGTGGAACATTAAATTAACATCATATTTTGGATTCAGAATTACACACAGCAGCCATCTGTAAAGATGTATTCATGTTTTGTTAACCTTTGCTAATTTGGCCACCAGAAATAATTGTGATCAAATATGTTAAATTATATAACATTTAACAATTCACTATTTGTATCTACTGAACAGCATACTCCTCTTCATGGAACGTAAAAGATTTTCAAATCTCTTGCTGTACAAAAATAAGTTCTTACTCAAAAGAAATTAGACATGTACCCATCTGTGGTCCACTTTACAATGGAGACATCACTTTTAACTTACTAATCTTTTGTTTCAGCCCCAGATTCATTTTCTCTATATGCCACATTTTCCAAAGTGATGGATGCATTCTGCTATACCCATTCGACAGTAATCTGCTCTTTTAAATGCATTTTTGCTTCCTGATTTGTAAACTGTTGTTGTTGCTGGAATGTACATGCAAAATCATCTAAAGTCTGAACTTCACTGAAAGTAGAATGCCTCAAACAATTTGTAGTCTTACAAGAGTGTTATAAAAAAGGATCAACATGTTGTATTACCATGGAAATTTTGAAAAACATACTTTCCCAAACAAATATTACTTTTTCTCAATGGTATGAAGTAATGAAAACCACATGTGTAAATCTGCGATCCGTGCAGTAGTTCAAGCTGCAGCTAATAGAAAATACAGAGAGTGAACTCTGCCATATAAAGGATTCTTGTTACAGAAATATAATGTGAAAACCAGATGCAGACAGAAAACCTTAATCACAGATGGGAATGTAATCACTGGCATACAGAATACTTTTTTGATCAATCTCAACCATATGAGAAATGTATTTATTTTCTAAGGAATGCAATAACTCGAGAGAGTCTTCTATTTGAATTCAGTTAACCTCATATTCACAGTGCTTTTATCTTATGTATGGAGAGAAGGGGGGATATAACCTGAGCCAAGATTTTAAGAAGAGCCATTGGCCCTGGCAAATCATTCTTGTATCAGCTTATCTTTCAAGGAATTAATAGGATGTAAAGACTACAAATATCAGAATCAGCCTCAAAAGAAATCAACCATTATTACACTTCTTAGTTACTGCCAGAAATCCCTTCATCACCTAAGCACTTCTCTGGTTAAATTTTTTCCCTTAATATGTGGTTCTTCAGAAATACAATGCTAAAAGCACACCATTGCACTCATGTTCTGCAAATCAGAAGCGGAGTTCTGTAAGAAAGAAACTCCCTACTCCTTTATAAAACCTAAGAAGTCATCAGTACAAAACTTTCAGTTTACTCCAGGCCTTCTAACTACTGGAAGTCAATAGTGAATGTCTTCCACCCATATGGTTCATGGGTGTCAGTGGCAAAAAAGGACCACAGCACACTCCAGCAATGTATTTACATCAGGTAGCTGAAACACAGCTTGCATTCTAGCAAGCAAGGTAGACCAAGATAACTCCTGCCCATTTTCATTGCTGGTAACCATTCTGTTCAACTTTTGGAGATGGAAATGCTATAGTAGTAGTAAACTTGTCCTGTAAAATATAGAAATTGTCATTAAAATCTGAAAATGGAGTTCAGGATTCAGGTTACTGATACTCTACCAGCAGGACCTACACTGCTGCGTAGACTCAGCATCTTCAAGATACTGCAGTCCTATAGCTCCTCAACCAACCCAGTTGCCCAGATAAATTTTACATTTGGTGATTGAACTGGACTCTCACATTAAACTGCTATATATATATATATAAAGCTTATGCTTGGAAATAAAACTGAAGAAAGAAAAAAACACTCAGATGATGGGACTTCAGGCTCTCAGGGAGCAGCAGTGGTTGGTCACCTCCTGATGATCTCTGACCCTCCTGGATGTCCCCGCTCTGCCCAAGAGCACCGCAGCTCTTTATGCAGTGCTGGCTGAACTGTCAAAGGTCACAACTGAGCTTACTGAGACAACCTAAAGATGGTACAAATTTGTTTTAATCATAACTAATGCAACAGTTGACTAGCATAAACTGCACTGACTTGGTAGCTCTTCCACGGGCAGGGAGACAAAAGCCTTAGATAGGCTCATGCTAAGCAGACTCTCCTCTCTCTTGGAGCCTTTAACGCCATTCACCATTGCCCCATTTTAGATACTGGCAGTAGGAGGAGAGACTCTCCTAAGTACCCTATCACAAGGCTCTCAGCAATGGCTCATCACAGGTGTTCATTGGACTAATTGTGCCAAAATTCCTGTAAATGTGTTTTCTCAACTGAATACCTATATTCTAGGGGAGATTTGAAGTGAACTACTTGCTGCACACTTTTTTCCTCCTGTGTTAACAACTAGTGAACCAGCTGATGAAAACACTTTGATTCTACCACTGCAACAGAAATTTAGACTTTTTTTAAACCATCCATCTACTCTGCCATTTAACTTGAAATTTCTGAGACTGCAACATCTATAGATAGGGCAGAATTCAACAATTAGCTCTAAAGTAATATGGATTGGATGTGCTTGTCTTACTTCTAAATAAACATGCCTAGATTAATAACAAACTTGGGCCAATATATATATTTTAATATGCATGTTTTTCCGATAGCATAATCATCATCTGTGTAGAGTGCTAAAAATGGAGCCAAATCTTTCAGCAGTAAAACAGAGACTTTTTTTTTTGTCCATGTGACAAAACAGAGATCCTGCAAACTCTTTGCTTCATGTCATGTGTGAGTATGTGTGTGCCTGTGTCTTTTTTTCTCATCTAATTTCATCTGTGAGAGACTGTCCCTAGAGGACAAGACAAGAGAGAACCAATTATATCCAGAGGTTGGTTTCTCCAAAATGAAGGCATCTGTTCCATGCCAACGACTTCCACATGGAAGAAAAACAGAACTTTGAAGGCATCTGCGGTTGACAGTCGCAGATCTTAGGGTCTACTGTAATTGCCCAGCTGCAAACATGATTTGGTTGCTGCTGTTGTCAGCTGATCTTCTTGCACAGGAGAAAAGGGAGACTAAACCCTCAGAAAATAGCTGGATAAAAATCAGATATTTTTACAGGAACACTGATACCTTTTCCCATCTGAAGGGGGTATTTTTCCTGGTACAATGGATTTGATAGAACAAAATTGCAAGTCATTTTTAATGAACACTTTACAAAATATTCTGCTTTAAAATGTTATTCTTTAAATAAGGTACAAGTTCAAGCACAACGTGCTCATTATTTTTTCATATTTCAGGCTGATATTTTGTAAGAGTGATTCAGAAACCAGTATGATTCACCAGCCACATAATTCTGCAGCCCACCTTGTTTAGGCAAGTAGTCTCAGTAAAACCAAAAGTACACCTGAGCAGAATCTATGTTTTCCTCCCAAATGCATATGGTAGACAAATAACTAGTATGATATTTATTACTCAACTCACGTCACTTCCAACGTGAGTGGATACGTTCCAGAAGACACTTACAGAAATATTACTGGTAGCTCAAACCTGGCTTACAGCATCGGGTGCAACACTTGCAATGAGACACTCAGCTATGTTGATGTCTTCACTGCTAAAATCAAGTAAGTATTAAAGAAGCAGCTCATCTGAAGTAGCAGGACCCTGACTGATTTTCCAAAGCACGGCTCTGAAGCCATTCTGGGACCAAGAATACCGACAGTACAGTTGCAACAAAAAGCACTAAAACCCAAGTGGCCTAAGCAGAGAAAGCATTTACATTCCCTATCCTCCACTCACCAGATAAAAGCAGGTGAACACTTCCAGAAATATTTCATGCCCCCAGTGAGTTTTTGTAGTTTTGTTGTATAGGACTTCTATGTCAGCAACCCGAAAGAAGACACTACATGTTAAGGAAATATCTTCTCATCTTTTTTTTTTTTTTAAAAAAAAAAAAAAGGATTCTTTGGTATTTTGTTGGATTTCACCTGCAGCCCCACACATACTCTGCAGTCACAGTTCTCAGGCTTTCCAGCCAGATAGCCACATGACTGAGGAAGGACAGCAGAGATTCCTATTCAGTTTCCCTTGCCTGGCACATACCTCAAATTATTATGAATGCATGAGGTAGCGAACCTGGGGGGACACAGTAGGCCTGACACTTCCTGACCACTTCTAAATTGCCTCCAGGAAGGACAAGAGTTGGGAGCAAGGACAATTAACACAGCCACCTGCTTCCTGTGACCTCCTGGGGAGCAGGCACGGCCACTGATGACTTGCTCTGGCAATGTCACTGAGGTCCTGCCCATCCTTCTCTTCCCAGAGAAGCTACGAGATAATAAAAACAATAGTGGCCAATAATAGCTCTACAGGAGAAGGGAAAATTTAGGCCGGGACTTAAAAAAAAAAAAAAAATTAACACCAAAACCTCCCCAAGAATTTCATGGGAAGAGGATGGGGCCAATACATCTCAAACCTGTAAGGGAAGTTATACATTGACTCACTCTTAAAACTAAAACAACTGTAGCTGGTACTTACTGTAACGGTACACTTATCTGGAAATTTCTGGAGTAGATAACTGCCTTAAACACAGCTTTACAGCTCTTGGGATACCTAAACTGAGAAAACCTGCCCCATGGACTCAACAGGAACCTCTGAGAATATTATTACAGGAGGAATGGACTTATTCTCTCCTTTAAATGGAATTCTTCATCAGGTAAGTCCATCATTTTTAACGCAAAGAGAATGGCTCACTTTACACTCTGACCTGAGCTAGCACACTTATCCTTACATAAGCTAATGTCATTAGGGCAGTATCTGGATCTAGTCCCTAAAATCGGTCCAGCAAAGTATTGTTAAGGTCACAGAGATGAGATGGGAGCACAGAAAGCCTGAGGGTCCAGATCCACAGGCTTGTGTTCAGACAAAAGACACACCACCTTCAAGGAGAAATGGGCGTATGAATACCATTGAAGATCTGAGTGCCAGTACTTTCAATTCGAGGCTCACAAGCCCTGCTAACCCACGGAGTTACATTAATTTATCATGGCACACAAGAAATGCATGTAACGTTCAGAAACCAAGCTATCTATTCACTTCAGTACAATGTTTTCCTTGCTCAACTTCAGTGTGCTTTAATACAGGTTGCAGCATGCTTTTCCAGCATTAAGTGGTTTGCCAACAAGCTTTAAAAATAATAAATAGCACAGCCATGAAACAGCTTTTGCTTAATGGTTCCTAGAACTCAGTGACTTCACTCACTAAAACCCTTTCTATAACATTACCCTTAAATACTTTCAGCAATGTCACCATTAAAATAAAATAAAAAAAAAATCATCCTGGCAGTACAATCCACTGATAGCACACCCGCAGGTACCATTATCCCTAAACTTGTTGGCAGTTTTCTCTGGCACCACTATGCTTTAATGGCCCTGGCAGCAAACCCCACCTGGATGTCACTGAAAGCACTCCTTTGGAGCACTCTTCCCAAATATCCTTTGCAGTAGTATCATTCCATCTCCTTTGTTGCATCCTAATAATCTCATTTTCTGGCAATAGCCCTCACACTCTCTCACTGTCCAAGCCTGAGCTGGTCTATCACAGTGCTCTTCTTGAACTTGTCTGACAGGTGTGATTAAACTTTGGGATAAATTTTCAAAGAGGATTTGAGGATAGTATCTTTGCTGCTCAGGTTTGGATATTCACTTGCCTCCCAGCTTTAAAATTAACTGTATTCCATCCTAATAACACAATGGGAACAAAAGAATGGGGAAGCAAAGCACAGGTACAAAACTCTAGCTAATCTCATGCTTCATAATAGAGATTGTTAAACCTTGGGACTACGAAATGCCACACACACATTTACTCAACATGTCATCTGATTTGCCATGACAGCACAAGACATCAGCATATCCTGATACTGCCATTATGAAAGCACAAGAAACGAAAAGCAGAAAATGAATTTTGGAAAATAAACAATAATGGAAAAAAGTGGGTGAGTTTGGGGGGTTGGATGGTTTCTTTTTTGCCCAAACTATTTAAAATGACACCAAAGCCACAAACCCAAAGGGGCACCTGTGTGGTCAGATCAGAAATGCAAAAATTAAGCCTGTAGGTTCCAAATAAAATGAATCACAGGAGAAAATGACTAGTGGTAATGACTACTATTTATGCAAATTATGTATTAACATCCAACAAGGCAGACACACATGAGCCTCCTAGAGCTACAAAAGTAAGTACAGTCTTGTGCAATTTGTAGTGGTCACACAGCCACCTCCCCAGATGCCTGTCAGAATTCCTGTTTTTTACTCACTGGCTCAACATGGCTTTTCATAAATGATACATATTTTATCATTTGTCATTGCCTGCCACTGTTTGCAGATTAATTCCACTCCACTAGGTGGAGTCTTATGTCTTTCCAGACAACAACCTAATTTCTGAGAGAACCTATTAACTATGAACTTTGGATGTTACTTTATATAAGCATCACAGTCTACCTGTCTTGACTAACGAAGAGGTGGCAATTACTCAAATGCCTGCTTAAAGAAGTCTTGAAATACCACATGAAGATCACACATTGGCATGCTGCAATATGGGACTGTTCAGGAATACTATTACTGTACAGTTCTGTATGACACAGTTGTGTTTGGTTTGTTGTTTTTTTTTTTTAATCATGATGAAAGTCAATCCAGAATACAGAGTAAAAAAATATCACTTGAATAAGTCACCATATCTCACACATGCCCAACAACTATAGATAAACAAAACTAATTTGCCAAACTTCTTTTAAATTCTCTGTGTGTATTCATAAATATTTTGAATATCTAGGATGCCCTTCCTTTCCAGGCATCCCAAAACACGTTACAGAAAATGAAAACTAGTATGAAAGGATTTCTTTCTATAGTCACATTTCCATTCACAACCACTGGAGTTAAATATGGCAACTATTCAATAGAAACAGCAAAACTGCATGCAGAATTTTTGGCAAAGAATGAGAAAAGAGCACTTTCATGAATGTGCTGAGAAAAATTATATAAGAAAATTTAGATACAGACACTATATCAAGCTATAATCTCTGTTAGACTCCTTCCCAACCCCTGCGAAAAGAATCACAAAACCCTATGACCAAAGCAAGAAGCACCTTGGTTTAATAACTCATCAGGCAGACAGCATCCCCACTAACACACGCTGACAGAGCATTTGTTTGGTAATATTTGCTAGCAGAAAGCTCCGTGCAGGCACTTAGCACTAACATGGGGCTCCTCAAGGGTCTCACATCCTCAGGTCAGGCCCTGCAGGGCCTGCTTAGCGTGGGTTCTGCTGTTGGCAGATATCACAAGCTATTTAAGGCTACAGACATTTTGCCCTGATCAGCCATGTTTTTTGTAATATTTACTTCTCGTACATATGTCTGTAACTATGTATACGTCCCACAGAAGGTGAGGTTTAACAGGGTTAGCTTTGTTGGGGAAAAGGAGGTTTGGAGGAAAGGAAACAACTTTCATGTTTAGAAGATTTGAATCTAGTGACTGTCATTGGATGTAAACACTCTTCTGGGGAGGGAGGCTTTTCATTATGTTTCAGGAGTGCATAGAGTTTGGGAGAAAATCTGTATAAATAATCATCCCTCTGTCATTCAGCATAAATTTATGCACATGTGTGTGCACATAGTTATGTTTGGGAATACAAACTATCAAGTAGACATGCCGCAGACTTCTAGACAACCTTTCACAAGCACTGATCTCACACAAAATCCATTCTATACTTAAATTTAAAATTTATTGAATTTTAATTATTTTTGATCTGTAGACTGCTTTGAGGAAAATCCTTCAAGGACAATAGCTTACAAATCCAATTGTAAAACCAAACAGAAACATCAGCAAGGCCCTTTCCCACACGGACACCTGCCAAAGCAAAGTTCCTGATTTCTAGACTAGAATTCAACACTAAAGCCGATTCTAATATTAAAACCAGGTAATTCTCTATGTTGCATTAAATATGAAATAAAGAAATAAATAAAAAAGCTCTTGGTTCATTCTGCACGTTTATTCATGTTACGTGCATAGGGCTCTATAGATCTAACAGTGAATTATCACTTGTTCATTAAGATCTTTATCTATAAAATTAACAAACCACTCCCCTTTTCATTAGATCAGGGTGATGATGTTTTTTGTTTGTTTGCTTGTTTTAAAAAGTAATGATATTATTTTCTCTGAAGATGCCTGTGATAGAAAATTTGTTTTACCAATGCAAGGCTTTCCAGGTTAATAAAACTCGCTTGGATTAACAGCTCAACAGCAGCAAATATTTTTGTAAATGTGCATTCAATCTAACTTAATAATTTTATTTTACTGTGGAAAAAGTTATTCATAAAAAAAAAAAATGTTCTTGATGAGACTAAAGTTAGATTTACACATATGACAAGAATGAAATAGGCCAAAGAATGCTCTGTAATGTTCTGAACATCCCTGACTTTCCACAATGTACTCAAGGGTAGGTGACACTATATTGTTACACTGGGGAAGCAGTCACTCGTCATTTTAAGATACAATTGTAGATTATTAATAAAATTATTTTAAATGTACGAGTTAAATCCTTTTACCAATATACTGACATTCAGCTATCCGGTGCCATTTTTATAGTCCAAATAGATATAGTCCTAATTGCATAATGCCATTTTATCTGCTGAAGATAAAAGTGCCGATAAACAAAAACGCACATTAGGCAGGAGATTTTTCAGAATAGATTTTTTTTTTTTTTTAAATAACCCACTTGCATTAACAAAAGATTGCAATGGCTTCCAAATTATAGGGTGTTATTTTTAGTGGAAGTAGTTCAATATTCATATTGGAGCAGATGTAGCAGTTTAACAAAACAGCTCTTCAAATCCTGCACAAATTGAAAACAGGAAAACTGATTGCATTTTCTCTTATCACTTTCCTTTTCTGAATTGACACTTTTGGCCTTCTGAAAATTTACACATGGCTTTCATCTCAACAGCACCTGCTGATCAAACAGAAACCTAACATTTTCATGAAAATGGTATAAAGGACCAGTTTTCTTTTTACCATCTTAAAGGGCATCAGCAGTCCACTTGATGGCAACAATTGTTGAGTAGATGGCACAATCAGAATACATTTTATATTTTCATTACACTTACTCTTAAAAATGAGTTAAATCACCAGAGGCTCTTTCATATTAGCTCTTTGTCTGCTTTAAATTAATTTCAGTCTCTACCTCTGCCTAACCCTGATGGGTTTCATTCCACAGTCTGCTGGATTTTAAAGAACATCTGAAAGACTTCAAAATAATAAAGGATGTTCTATGTTCTGCAACCACTGGGCCTTCTTTATGTATGTGTTTATATCATATAGGTTAACGTTTACCATTATGTATACACATGCACGTATTGCATAAATACTTTGCTTTTTACAATGCTTATATTGAGGTAAAAATGCATATTTACCATTCCTCAATATTCTCACTGCATTGAATTCCCTGACCACTGTCAATACAGCACATTGAGGATGGAGAAACCCAAAGTAAATGTATGTATTTTAAAGTTGTTCTTTGTTTGCTTGTACATCTTCAGAACAGGAGAAGGTCTAGCAGGTGCTTTGGAACTTGAGCATCAAGGCTGGGTTGAAATGCTGCCATTGACAAACATGGCGAGCACACAAACAGCACAATCAGCAGTCCTTGGGCTCTTCCTGAAAAAGTTTAAGGTATAAAGTCATGTGTGTAAAATATGAAACATAAGTACCTTGTTATCCTGTCTGCTTTTGAGTCTGTAAACTCTGAAGTGCAGCAGCAGGTAACAAGGACCATCTTCCCTTGTACATAATTCTAGGTGTAATTAAAGATACTCCTGAAACCTGCTACGTGTCAGCTTCTTAACTGATAGAGCCCTAACCCCTCTGAAGTGCTCTGCTGCCATCCATTACCATTCTGCTTCAGTGATAAGGTATCCTGAAGGCAGAGATGACATACAGTAATATATGTGCCACTCCAGACAGTTGGTTTGTGAATTTCAGTGTTTCATCATGCTCACTGAGGCAATCACAAACCTGAAATGTCAATATGTTCAGTCAATGGAAGTAAAATAATGGGGCTCTATTGTCTTACCCTATCGATCTGCTGCTGTCAACAAGAATACATGCCCCCCTGGCTTTAAACAAATTTTAATTAGGCTTTTAGTTACTGGATCATATCTATATATCTATCTGCACAAACACTTGACAAAGTGCAACAGCAAAATAAATATTTCAAACTTCTGAATATATTTTAAAGCTAATTGCTTGATTTTGCTTTAAGAAATAATTGCTGATAAAGCCATTTGCTAAAACAATATGCACGCACACGCTTAGCATGCAAGTTGTTTTAATGGTTGGCAAGAATTGAAAAATCATGCACCGTCAAAGTCCAAAGGAAAAAAAAAAAGAAAAAAAAAGCCACATTTTCTACGCCTGCCGCATTTTGAAAGTTGAGGAGTCCCCGCTGAAGCAACCCAGATATTTACACCGTGATTACACACACGGACGTGACTGCAAGCTCCTGTCAGCATCCTCCCTCTGAGGAAAGCCACGCTTGTGGTAAAACAAACAAAAACACACACCAAACCCAGCAGTGTAATTTCATGCCAGAGGGATGCCCCGGTTCATCTTGACCCCAGCTGCCACCAGCAAACCATCCAACAGAACTTGGGGCTGGAGCTGGGGTCTCCCTGTCCGATAAAATACCCATGCAAGCCACTTTCCCCCTCAGTGTACTGTATGTAAAGCCATGCCTGTCACTGAGCTTTGGTTCCCCGTGCACGGCCTCCCTCCCTTCTCCTTGCTCATACCGAGGGCTGCGGAGCCGGGGGAGTCCCATGGCCGGGAGTGGCGATTGCAATCCTGTGGCAGGGAAGGATGGAGGGAAGGATGGAAGCAGCAGCGTGGACTAGGCTTTGCGCGTGTTAAGTGCCCGTTACAGCTTATCAGTGACGGGTGGTGGCTTGCTGTGTCCCAGTGTCCCTGCGAGGCAGGGGGGAGCGGGCCGGCAGTGTCTATCAGGAAGAGTGCATTATCAGCGCGGCCCAGGTGGAGGCATGGTGGGTGTCAGGGAGCAGGAGCCATGCACCAGCCCCAGGGGGCACGGCTCGGCAGCCCCTGGCCTGAGGGGAGGTGAGAGGGTGGCGGTGCTCTGGATGCAGCCTTTACTCTTTTTTCTCCCTCGCTTTGGGCAGCCACCAGCCCACCTCTGCTCCTAAAACTCTCTGGGACAAGGGCCCTGCCAGAACCCCTGGGACGTGCAGCACAGGGGCTCCCCAGCTGAAGGCACCTTGATCCCCACCAAAACAACGCCCCCCCTGTCATGGGTGTCATGGGTGACAGAAGATAGGTGCATCCAGCCAGGAGTGCTGCCCAGCCCCATTTTGGCCAAGCAGCCACCACAAGCCCCTTGGCCTGGCAGTAGAGTCCCAACAGCAGCCCCGCCTGGCTGCAGGTCACCGTCATCCACCTGAGGATGAATGATAAACCAGAGCAGGTCCTACAGCCAGCAGCTGAGATACTGAGAAAACATAAGTGTGTGATTTATGTTGACTGGATTCATCATAACTCGGTGTTGTCGTGGGCTAATGAGAAGAGAGAAACAGCCTGGCCTGCCAAACAAGGGCACAGCCAACCAATAGAGTCACTGTACAAAAACAGTGTTAGTTGCTCAACTAACTCTGCACTTTCAGCTTTTAAAGTTTTAAATGTTCCCCCCTAAGAACTGACATTTATTAGTTAAAGGAATGCATATCCCTTACACGTCTGCGGAAAAGCAACCTGAAGGCTGCAATGAGGACAATGACAGCACACTAGAGTGAAACAAGCATTGTTCAGTGCAGAACTCCTTCCAAAATCACTCAGCCAAGATAGCAGTTTTTCCACAAGAAAAGAAATAAAGGGAATTTGACACATAATACAAAGTGAAAACCAGAACCTAGGTGGGGGAAGGGCATGTGTGTGAAAATCATGTCACTGCAATGAATGTCAGATAAAAAGGGGTCTGTCACAAATCCTCCACTAATCCAATAATGCGAAAACCTCTTGGTATCACTGAGACATTGCACAAGGTAATTTTTTTATTCTTCATAAGGCACTCTATATGTTTAGCCTTAGAAAGACAGCAATTTGGTAAATTTTCATATCATAAAACCAGGAATTTGATTTTCCTTTAAAGATAAACTGATTTTTATATGTAAAATTTACTACAAGCATTCCTCAGCCAGTATTTTTACCCTTAAGAAGGGCCACTTTTTGCTCAACTTCCTCCAGTTGTCAGTTGTGTGACAACCATATTTAGAGGTAATCAGACAGGTCATATTACAAAAGTTAGTCAACTCATGTGAAACCTTAGCCCTTACACTTAACGATATGTCCGATGCATTTCCAAAGAAAAGTGACTTAAATTAATTCAACCTGCAAAGTACTACAGAGTTTTCTCAATGCATGTGTTCTTTCAAAATATTGTGTACAAATGAGAGATTGCTCATCTTATTCTAAAGACATTAAGGATTTTTTTCCTCTCTTCTCTCTCTCTTCTCTCTCTCTCTCTCTCTCTCTCTCTCTATATATATATATATGCCATGAACTAATTTAGGATCCATCAAATTCTCATCTTCCTGAGCCACAATATGTGTCTTATATCTATGTTGGCCATCCCACCAGGCAATTTTACTACTGTAGTCACAATTCTCTAAAGAAAAACTAATCCAGGATCCTTTCTAATGTAAACTGTTTGCTGCGAAAACACTCACATTTAAAAATAAAGCAATGTGTGGTAATAAAATAAATACAATCAGACTACAAATGTGTAACAGAAGTGGCGTTCCATAAGCACAGCTGTCTCAAAGTCCAAGCTGCAGGCTAGAAATCTTAATTTCAACTGACTCTCTCTTAATAATGGGTTACCTTCCTATAAAGCGTAAAGTCCATCTGCCCCAGGCAGATAAGTTTTGAAGCATTAAAATAGATAAAAATCTAACATTTTCTTTCTTGCATTGAATATGTGAATTCTAGTGTGCTATAATGTGAGAATTCCAACATATGACCATTATGGCATAATATCTCATAGCTCAGCTTGTCATTACTTCACTTGTAATTCTTATGTTAATTATGTTCATAATTACTATAAACAGATGTGGTAGAAATTCATGTGACCTTTTACTGCAGAATGCATTTCTCACTCTTTCCACTTTGTTTTAGCAATATAATACTGAATGAGAGGAAAGTATTTCTGACACACTCTGTATGCATGTGTGTACATATTTAACATGAAACCGTTTCTACCCCATATATTTCAGCCAAAGGACCACCTATGTGCCAGGACATTGACGTGAAAATGATGGTAACTGAGAAGTTGACCCTGAAACATACCCCTAAAACACTGGGCTTAAAGTGAACCTTTTTGGCTAAACCTAGCAAAAGCCACAATTGAAGCCTAGGACATAAATGGAGCACTGCATTTTTATTCAGCACCTTTGTTAATGCAGCAGTATCCTGCTTTACAACTACAAGTACATGACAGCCATACAGCAATTTATTTTACTCACAGCCCAACCATCACCGTCTGTACACAAAACACATTTACAATAAAATCACTATGGATTTCATTAAGAGAAAGCCTACTCGAATTTCATTTCTTTGGACCTAATCTATAATTAGTGTGGACAGACAGGTGCAAACCCTTCTCCTCTACAGATGGCTACTGGAAATGGTGCAAAATAGCTCCTTCTGTTTAAACAACACACAGATAACCTGCTCTGCTCTTATCACTTACAATTACCTCCATTATACTGAACTAATGTTTACTTTAATAAAATGTCCACTGTTCTTTAAACGTTATTTGGAAACTTTCATATCAATGGCAGAAAAAAAAAAAAAGAAAAAAGGAAGATGGAAGTCAATGTCTTTCAGATGAAAATATTTTGAAGAAAAAAATAAAAAGCCTTTTGAAAGGGCAGGATATTTTGACTTTGATTTTTACATCTGCTGATCATTTTTCTTTACCCATGAAACCACAGACTATACTACTTCTTGATGTATTTATGCTACCATTTATTAAGCTAATCAAGTTTACTGTAAACAAGAACAAAATAACTGCAATTTTAAAGCAGTTCTATGAAGAAGTAACATTTATGTGGAAAAACAAGTCCCTTTCCATTAAAACTTCAGCATTTAACTCTTTTAGATCTTTCATGTGAAAGAAGGTGAAGGAAATGAAATCTGGAAGCCAATGTTTTAAGAATTTACACTCCCAGTCCTTACACTAAATTCAGCATCAGTATAAACTTGTATAAATATTCTAGGTTGCTATTAAAGGCTGCATGAAAAACAGCAGGCTGCTACTAAGTACATGGCTCAAAGTTTTTAAATTTATTTTGATTTAAAATAATTTCTTTTTGCAGTTCTTCAGACAAACCATGAGAAATAACCTCTTCACAACACCAAGTTCACGTTTTATTTCAGCTGATAAGGCTTCTTGATCTCTGCATGACAACTTAAGTTTCTGCAGAACAAAGAACATGATCTCCCCCCCAGTCTAACAAATCTGAAGCTCCTGCAATAGCAACATACTAATATCCTTATTCAATTAGCTAAAGATTTAACAGTAATGGACTGTGGCAAGTGGATTTGAAAGATGAAAATGACAATTGCAAGCCCTTTCTCCCATCACCCCCAATGCAAATACTGCAGATGCCTATTTCATCCAAAGTGTCTGGCAATGAGGGGTTTGCAGGCTGCACGGTACCTCAATGAAGTGAGCTTCACATTCAATGCCTGTCGTCTGAAGTTCATTTCAGAGAAGTGAGAAACATGATTTGACAGGGAAGAATGTCCTGAACTGACTAGCCACTGGCCAGCACTCCAGGTGGAGCTATTTTTCTCCCCTTTATTCTATAAACAATACTTCTAGCATAAAACTCCATGTGCGCGCAGGCATACATAGTGTTAAGCATATACAGATGAGATGCCGTGTGATGTTTTACTGGTCCATTATTTAGGCAAGAAATGAGTTAACGTTAAGGTGGTCAGAAATGGTAGAAGGCAATGTTTTACTTGAAAAGATTTTGGAAACTATTTAAAAGCTCAAAGCCTTTGAAGAAAAACAACTCGTACAGCAGTTGCCAGGAAGCAGTGACCTAACACTGCTGTCTGCATTCCATTACAAACAGAATGGTTCTTGTCTCCTCCAGCCCGCTCCCACCGTCCTGCAATGCAGGGCCGACGTCTCGCCGCTATCTCCCCTACGCCTGGCCTGGCTTCGGCTCGCCCGAGCATCTACGGACTTACGGGTGGGGTGGGTTTTTGGTGGGGCTTGGGGTTTTTCTTCACCCTGGTGCGTGATTTGAGATTTCCGTGTCGGAAAGGAAAAGCGATGCAGGAACTGAAAGTAGCAGCAATTACACTGCGAGTTCAGATATGATATAACTGACCTGCAAAAAGTTGTCAGTTATCAAATACACTGCAGCCTCCTAACTGAAAACCTTGACAGCGAGCCTGCGGTGTATCTCGCAACTAATGAAGCCTTTGCCAACTTTGTGTTTTCACAGACTGCATGGTTATGAATAAGCCATATTCAGATCCTTTTCCTAGTATTTTTGTCGATTGAAGGGGAGCCCCAGAAACACCTACCGCTAAAACCAGACCGTGTAAACAAGATAGACTAACTTTCTTTGCATTTGACTGAGCTGAAGGAAATTCCCTGATCATATTGGATTTCCTAAGGAAATCAGCCCAGAATAAACTGAATGAGGTTTTCAGACTTCTCATGGAAAGGTCAAGCATCAGCTTTAACAACCATTAGAAACCAGTTTCTATCTGCTCAGTTGCCCAGATTCATTGAAACTGTTATCAGAAGAGCAGAGCAGAAAACCTGGACAATAGAATTCAAATCTAACGCCTTTCATGTCTTGCCTCAAACTACACTTAACAAAGTTGCTTATTTAAACTTCCCATCGCATCTGTCAGGATGCAGAAACAGAGGAAATGTAAGGCTACAAGGGTATAATTAAATAAATTATATTCACCCTTAGCCCTACCATACTGTGTTTACAAATACAATAATTATGTTTCTAGCTACATGTCAAAAGAAAATATTTTCTGAGTCCTTCAAAAAGCATGCAAGTATTACTCTAAGTTGAAAATAAGTCAAAACAGATTAGTAGACCAAAAATGGGGAGGGGAAAAAAAAATAATAAGAGAAATCCTGCTTTGGTCAGCAACTCAGACCACCATCAGGGGATAAATCAATTTGCAGCAGCTGTGGACAGCCATTTAAGTCTGGGGCCTGAACAGATTAATTAGGGGAAGCGATGTTAAAAGTTAAAGGGGTCAGAGTTACATTAAGCCCAGGAATATTTGCCGGAGCAAGCCCTCGGCTGTGCCTTCCCAAGCCTCCGAAGGGTCCCTTTAGGCAGTCGGGGGCCGGACGGGCGGCGCTGGCCGTGCTGGGGCGGCCGGCGCGGCGCTCCCTGTGGCTTTATGGGTGAGCACCCACCTTCACCCCGTGCCATGCCTGCCACCGAGGGCGACCTGCCGTCCTCTTTGCTCTGCGGAGGCTAACTCGGGGACGAGGCGTGCCGCACAGCCCGGGCGCACCGAGCCGCTTCCAGCCCAGCCGCGGCCGGCAGCGGCAAAGTTGCGCGGCTCTTTTTAGGACGGATTTTGCTTTCTGCGGCTCTGCGGATCGCAGCCCGAGCAGAAGGGGCAGCCCCGGCCAGCTCCCCGCCAGCAGCAGGCTCCAAGAGACTCCTCCACCCGAGCGGGCAGCGCCTGCCGCGGCCCCGGGCACCGCCGGCTGCTGGAGCGGCCAAAGCCGGCGCCGAGCTCCCGGCCGGGGCAGCCCCGGCCCCTTCTCCCCCCTGTCCCGCTGCCTACTTTCAGTTTCTCTCGAACGCTCTGCAGGAGCAAAGGGCAATGACAAGCCGACCGCTTCTGCTCGCCTACAAGTCCCACGCGGGTGCCCCGGCTAGGGTCACAAGTCCCTTCTCTCCGCTAGCCCCGGTGTGCCCAGCCTCCTAACTTTGGCACTAACAAAAGGGTTCCAAGTCGCCCAAAAGTCCCAGGCTCATCTGCGTGGCCGGGAGGATAGTTTGCATCCTTCAGCCCCCCTATCAATAGTGTTTTACCAACGTGTGGAATCAGACCCTCCAGCTCAGACAGAGGAGATGCCACATTCACATTGTATTGCAGTTTTGGAAATGCAATCCCTAACGCTACCCTGTCGTTTGGGGAAGCGAGATAACTTCCAAAAATCTCTGTGCAATTAAAGGCGGCGCGCACAGCCCGAAATATTTCTTGCAAAATAGCCTGAAGTGATGTTGCCAGTGCTACATAATCCCGTGATTAGAATGGAACAACAACAGCAAAACCCCACCAGAAATATTTCAGGCACTCCGGTTCACATTGGCTAGCTCAGTGATCTGGAGAGAGGGAAGGCAGGAAAAAAAAATAAAAGGAAAAAAGACGAGTCCTAAATCGAGACAGAAACCCTACGCTGCGTGCTTCAGAGGGCTGTTTTCTTGCAGGAGCGGGTGCTTCGCTTCCTGGGCTTTTGAGAGATCCGGGGTGCGAGGTGGCGAGCGGGGGGGAGAGCGGATGGGAAGCTGCATGCAGAGCTAGCCGTGCCCGGCCCGTCGGCAGCCCCGGCCCGCCCGGGTTAGTCACAGCCCCGAGCAGCCCTAGGGGCAAGGAAAAAGGGGAAGAGAAGAGGGGTTCGGGTGTCTTCCCCCCCCAGCCCCGGCCCCGGCCCCGCGCCCCGTACTCACACTGCAGAGGACCGGAGATTCCCACCATTCGCCACGGGCTGCGAGCTGCAAATAAAAGTTCCCGTCCTGCTCGGGGGAGAGCCGGCAGCCCCGGCTGCTGGAGGGGCGAGGGGGTGGGAAAGGGGAGAGCAGCGCGGCGCGGCTTCCCTGCCCAGTCCAGATGATCCACGTCCACAAAAGTCAAAACGAGCTGAGGAGAAACTCCAGCTGCTCTTCCCCCCTCCTCCCTCTCTCTCTCTCTCTCTCGCTTTCTCTCTCGCTTTTTTTTTTTTTTTTTTTAAAGGAGGATCAGCTCGAGAGAGAGCCTACTGGTTCCAAGGGAAAGCACGAGAACCAAAAAATCAAGTCTCCAAGCCGCGATAGCGAAAGCCCGGGTCCTTCTCCTCCTCCTCCTCCTCCTCCTCCTCCTCCGCAGCCAGCCGTGATGTGGAGCGCAGGGAGCGGCCGCTGTCAGTGGCGGGGGCTCTGCCTGGCCCCGGGCAGCCGACGCATAGCTCTGCCCCGGGCGGTGCCGAGCCGGTGCCGTGCCGAGCCGAGCCGAGCCGTGCCGTGCCGAGCCGAGCCGCCCGAGGATGCTCCGCGCCCGGCTCCCCCACTAGCAGGCACCTCGCGAGGCAGGCAGCATACTGCCGGCAGCCGGCCCGGCCCCGCTACCCAGGTGCAGGGGGGGAGGGCTTAAAGCAGTGGGAGGTGATAGAGGTAGGAGACATCTGTGTCGTGAGGAGGTTAGTGGGGGTCAAGTATATGTTAACAATAGGCGAGCGCGGTCCCTCTCGGGCAGCCTGCCTGCTCTTTCTTTCTCTCGCTCGCTTTTACCGGGTGGACATCTAACTTGCTCCCTAATGATGCCTCCCCGGCTTTAAGAGTCCAGACTGCCCTGCAGTAACCCAAGACAAACACTTTCTCTAGCCATCTGGAGAGCTCCTGGCTGCTCTGCCTGTGTCTCATCACTGTGTGAAGAGACAGCAGCGCTAGAAATCAAGCCACTCTCAGATCTACTCTCTAATCCCCTTCTGTTAGCTGATTTCCAGTCAGACTGTTTGCTTTCGCATTAGATAATAGCCTTAGAGAAAACAATTATCATTTTCTTTTTCCCTTTGTTTTTCGTTCTTTATAAAGTACAGTATCGAGGAAGGCCTTCCTCTCTCTCTCTCTCTCCCTCTCTCTCTCTTTTTAAAAGAAATTTATAGTCTTTCATGGCTTGCAGAACCCAGATGCAATTTCACACTTTCCTGGAAGGGGATTCTGGATTCTTCTAAACGCAGAAACGCGATCACAACTGCAGTGGAAATTAATTACTATCATCTACAATTAATAGAAGCGTGCTACCGTTTGACTTTGTGTTTCATTACATAATCATTTCAGCAGGCATCCATATATTTTCTGATTCATCAGTTATTCCCTTCTATGTCTCTCGGAGAATATTATTGTCAGTGATGCAACCTATGGTGAACTGGTACTTTTGCTGTCATGTTGACACTGTATGAAGAAGGCATCTCCGTGGAAAAGCACATCAACTTCATACAGAGAGGAAAAAATGTGGGTTTTTTGGATTTTTTTTTTTCAGGGTGCAGATAATTGATTGGATCTGTCAGAACTGCCTGGGCATTTAGCTTTTTTTTTTTTTTTTTTTTAAGTAAAAACATTAGCGTAAAATAAACTTCTCATCAGCCTGCATTGTTTATTACTGTACGTACGTGCGCACGCACACACACACACATATGCTATAGACCTGATCTTTCAAATTTGTAAGTGCCTAATTTTAAGCACTTAAATAGACCTATTGAATGCAAAGTAACTTTACATGCATTTACGACAGGCCACATACACGTTCCTGGAAAGGACATTTATGAGCATCATTTATCCACCTCTGTGACGGCCTTTGAAAATTTGGTCGACTCTGAAAATATGTTTAAAATAAGTTTTATGATCTAGATAAATCTACCTTTTCTACAGATATCTACACAGAGCTCTAATGAACAGATTGGCATAGCGTAATAAGGGGTCAAGTTTACCTTGAAGTAAATTCAGCTCAGCGGAGCATAAATCGGGACATGTTTTGTTCTACAGTGATTTCAATTTACAAAAATGGTGAGAAGCCACAAGCCTGGCATTAATTTCTGATTTAAAAGCTAACTGTTTTACAGTGGTCTATTTCAAGGCCAAAATAATTGGACAATCTTTAAAAAGTATTTTCAAATATTTTAAAATAATCTAAAAACAGCACCTTTTCCAGGACTACCTTTGTGTGCTGCAGATCTAGAAACTTTAGTTGAGCCTGCAGATCTTTGTGGTAAGATACTTTCATCCCCATTGATGAATATGTAAGCTGAAAAATTAATAAGAGATTTGCCAATGGTCACAGAGCACGTTTTGTTGAAGTGTCAGGGACTGAATACTGAGTCCTAATTTTTAGCATAAAGAAAAAGAAGAGAAAAAAAAAGGGGAAGAAAAAAAAAAAACAGCACTTACCTCTGGCTTGTACCTTTAGTCTGAAAGATCAAATGACTTTCTAGGTATTATCTTCCAAAATTGGGAAGGAACATCATTTAGAAACTCTGGAAACTCTAGTCTGAGCTATCAGCTATTAAATATCTACTTACAAATTGACTAAAGTTTACATACTTTTGTTTTTTCTTTCCGTAATGAGAATAATACAGAAATTACCTTTTAAAACACCAGCCCTGGCTCATATGGCACAGCATTTCCCATTGTGCCAAGTAAGGACAAAGCCTGCTCAGATAGCAAAGTGTAGCAGAGAGTGGTAAATACAGACTCCCTCATGGTAACTATACTTCCCCCAGACATGCTGGGAGAATAAATTGACACGATTCCTAAATCATAAAAGATCGTAACTGTCAAATATTGTCATTATATTCCAAAGCTGATGACTGAAGCCTGGCTTATTGCAAACTTCTCTTACCCATACCTTTTTCTTCTCTCTATTTATTTCCTGGAGAAAGTAGATATGTTTTAGTGAAAAAGGAAAAATAAACATGTTCTTTGAAAGATGAATTCATGTTTCAGGAAGAAAAAAAATGCAGCCTCACAGTAGACCTCACAAATACTTGGTAACTTTACACCCTGCAGATTTTTTCTGCAGACTGTAGCTGCCATGTCTGATTTGACATATGAAGGATTTACACTGTGTATCGCTGTGTGACATTGTGTGAGAGAAAGGCTGGTAGAAGTATAGTTACACATGGAAGTCAGAAATATCCTGCTAGGCTGTCCAAATCTGACTGTATTTTGATTGTACATAGACGGATCAAATGTTCAGAGCTGAAGCATGGCTTGCTCTTTGCTGTGAATAATTATATTATGGGCAGTCATCTGCACTGAAATTCTTGGAACAGAATTTCTATATCAACTCACCTCACCGCTGTTTAAAAATAGAGACAAGTATGTCCCTCCTAATTGTCACTGCCTTGCAACTCCGAGTGTCAAACATTGTCACACGTCCCCGTCCAGAATCTGCTCAAACACTTTTCCACTCAAACTGTGCAGACTTGAAGTCCACGCCTGTTTTGCCAGTGATGTCTTTCCATTAAGCAACTTCCATTCCTGAAAGGCTCGCTTTCACCCTCCGGGAATCACACGAGAATCTCCCTGTTTGTTTCATTTGGGGCTGGATTAGTCCTTAGAGTACGTATAGTGGCTGGATTGTGGCTGCTGCAGCCCTCATTCGACAAGCACTCATTTTGACTGAGTGGCACAATAAATGTTCATATAAAATTAAATAGTCAGATACAATGTTAAGCTGGATCTCTGGCGGCTTTAATTTATAAGCCTTCCCCTTACCCATGCCTTTCCCTTGAATTTACAAGTGTATTTTACATGTTAGCATGGGCCGCAATTTGTTTTCATCTCCTGCTGCTTGTGCACCTCTTGCAGGTTGCATGCTCCAGAGGACTGCAGCGAGAAGGAGGCAGATGCACGATGAGCATCAATGTTAACAGATACTTTCTTTGGAAAATCCTTCATGGTTTAGCCAGGGTACAGGCTAAATCCTGCCTTTACCCTGTGCATCAGGATGAGCGTTTGATAAGAGGAGCAGAAAACATGCAGCAGCAGGATAGATCCACCCTTTAGTATGCAAAGCATGTCCACTAGGTGATGTACATGCTGCAAGAGCTGCCATATCACCTGCTTGTCTCCCTTCATGCTATTGTTTACTCTCTGCTTTTGGTCGTGATGAAAACATATTAAGTTCCTTCCAAATCAAAAGAAAGAGGCTATGTACTTTCAGGAGTTTGCAAGCTCCACGCTGATGTATATTTTGATGTCTTCTCCTTGTCTAATGTGATAGATTTTAGCCTTGCTTCATGTATATTAATTTGGGGAATTCCTTAATTAAATTCTATGCTAAGGACATTTTTTGCATTCTTCTTTGCCTTTTGACATTGTTAGAACTCCTAAAAACCCTTTATTGTCATGCCATACTGAAGTACTTTGCACAAGTATATATGCACTGTGACAGAGAAAGAAAAGCTGGGTTATTTTGGATCACATAAGCAAAAGATCACATAAGCAAAATTTATATATTGATGGTCATTTGCAGGAATGCCAGCTTTGTCACAACAGTCACTTATTTTCGGGGAAATATGGCTTCTTATTTAAAAAAAAAAATCTTTTTCACAAGAAAAAAATCTACCGGTTAAATATAGCAGTATCAACAAAAAGAAGGAGAAAAATATTTTGAAAACTTTCACAGACGCAAAAAGCTTATCTTGTCTTAATCTGTTTCATATGATTTATTTATACAAATAAATATATGTTAAATATTTATTACATGAATATTTAATCTTAAATGTATTTTAAAATAGAAAATATTTATTTTTAGTGCTGAGATACTTTTTTTTTCTCTGCTGAAAACAAAATGATAGGTTGTATTGGAATAACGCAGGCTCAGAGCTTCCTCTGTAACAAACGCAAAAACACCAAAATGAAAAGAATGAATTCCATTTTCCATCAGTGCCAAAGAGCAAGAAACATTTTCCTGTTGAGGTTCCTGGAAGCAATAAGTGCTGTATTAACTGCCATGCAGCACACGCACACACTCACGCAGGGTACCTCACCGAACCAGGAAAACCATTGCCCTAACGCACATGCATCCAGTTCCTTAACTTCCCACCTGCTGGGCAGCCACCTGCAATAAGCAATCGTGGTCTGTTATCAGACAGGAATAAAATAAGCAGCCACAAAGCTGTTTACCTAAACACCACGAGAAGTCCCCCAAAAGCTGAGCTGCAGGCAGGGTTTCTCATGCAATCTCCAAAGGACAACACATTCCCTAAATATACCTACTGTTTAACAGCAAGTATCTGCAACATACATAATGGTGAGCACGAATAAAATACTCTAAAGTAATGGATCCAAGGTGGAGTAGCTACTCCAGGTTTCCTTCTGTGCATACACAGCTCCTCAGTGCTAGGTCTCCTAAAAAGTCCGGTGGCAGAAGGGTAACAACATAACTCTCTTATCTTTTCCACTGACATGTTGACAGGACATTATTCCACTTACACATGAGCTTAAATTGGGAATATAACTGTGTTTTCCTGCTGGCTACAACTAAGCAATATACTGACAGGGCTGCTGGATCGAAGATCTGGCTCATTCAGATTTCATGAAGTGAAGTGATGTCCTCTTTTGGGATAGCAGACCTCCAAATGTCCAACAGCAAATGAAACCAAAGTGGACTAGTTGGGAACTTTATTAATATTATGACCTCAGGATGATGCAACTGAAATCACATTTTCTATCCCCCCACAACTACTGTTTATATTTACATCAAACCGAATTAAACAAATATATATTTTAAAGCCTACACCTGGGAAATAATAATAAAAAAAACTGTTCTTGAAGGCTGTTTTTGTTATAGTGATTACTTCAAAATGCATATGACTTTTTTTAATCTGGAAAACTGTGTCAGAGATCCATAAATAATACTCTAGAATATGTTTAGATAAACTATTCTAGTTTCATTTACATTGTATTTACGATTATGTACATACCTACATGTTTTGACTATTTATATGCTCACAATTGAATTTATACTTTGCCTTGCCTTTGTGATTATTTTATAATCCACAAGACAATAATTTAAAAATCAAGGTTTAACTACAGTGTAGTGCACCACTTAAGGTGGAAAAAAAAACATATATTAACATAAAGTAGGTATTTTATTTTATTCAAATAAAATAACAAGTATCATAGCAAACAAAGACGATACTTCAAAGTTTCAGGCTGCTGTGGAAAAAACTCAGCTAGATAATCAATTCTGATACTACTTCACTTGTTGGACTCTATTTAAAGCCTGGTTTATTTTTAGAAAGAAACTGATGAAATCTAGTTTGCTCAGGGATAGTTATTTGCAGATCAATAGCAACTTAAAATGTTGTCTCATATGCACATCATTACAGGGAAGATGCTTTGATACATCAGTCACTTATTACATCTGCTCTCAGACAAACAGGAAAAGTAGCAGTACTGAAAAAAATGGAGTCTTGTAGAAGACAGAAGCCATTTTCCCCCTTTCACTGACAAAAGGTTTTTTTTTTTTTTTTAAATACTTTTAAAGATGAAAGTTAAAAGGATATTGGAAATAAATAAACCATAATGCAGAGAGGGCAAAGTACAGTGAGAGAAATACTGTTTATAGAACAAAAAGGAAATAAGCTTAACACTTTTAACTCTACATAGTGCAATTCAAAAATTTACATTTTAAAGGGGAAGTAACAAAAATGTTGGCTGTGAATGAATCTGCCTAAGAAAACCCAAGTTACACGGTTAAAAAAATAAAGAGCTAAATTCAGCCACCTTTAGCTGAACAGAGTAGCAAGCAGTTCTGATGTGTTCTCTGTCAGCTCATTGGAAGTTTCATTGAAATAAGGTGCTGCTGCATGTGTCAAAATCTCATCCGAAGTGCCATTATAATTTATGGCCCGTCTACAGAAACAACCTGATTCTGTCTCACTGAAATAAGTGACGTGTTTGGCCACTGATTTCCTAGGAAAGTATCATAACTAGAACGCTCACAGACCTTATTGCTAAAAATACTCTCCTTTTCAAATCACATGTTTTTAGCTCAAACTTCTTCCCTTCTACACAATTACTTGCCTTTTAACCATGGGCAAAAAAAGTAAACAGTATGTATTTGATAGTTGCATCCTACATAACAGAAACCAAGTAAGTCAAATTTAGAAGGCCTTTTAAAAAAGCTCAGAAGTAGAAACTGTCTTTAGACTACAAGACAAAAACATGTGAAAACGTGTAAAGGACTAATTTGCCTTATTTGACTTGCACTTGTCTTGCACAGCTTATTAACTGTGTCTCCAAGCCATCCAAGAGATCCAAGAAGATGAGACTACTGAGCCACTCTCATCACCGTCAGGACGTGGTGCTGCCAAAGATGCCCCTGCCACCTTGCAAGCAGCTTGAAGAACTTGACATACAAGCCTTTTGGAAAGTTCCATAGCAGAAATGCACTGTTTCTGACTAAATATTTACATTTCTGATATCACTCTGGCATCTGAGTGGGAAAGGGTAACAATATCTGCATTTTAGAGAAGTACACAAGTGGAGGTTGGCTCTTGGTCTTGTAAACCTGAGATTTCCTGTGCCAGCAGCTGAAGAGAGAAGTTACAGCAGGTTCTGATCTTCAGTTCTGATATGGAAAATCTGCAAGGGAAAGAAAGAAAAAATAAATAAAAATCAGATTTTAAATTAGAGGTGGTGAATTCTTTTATTTGTGTTTGGTGATACAGCTTGATGTTGGGGTTGTCCCAGATCTGAACCTAGATAATGTGTTCTCCTTGCTGCTCTCATAACTGTTTTTAGTTAAAACAAGCTAAAGGCATCAATCCCATTCTCTGAGTGATGGAGGCTGGATGTGGTGTTTTGGAGGTTGCTCCACATCATGAATGTTATTGAATAAGTCTTCACAGGAATTGCATATCTCACAGAGTATCAAGCTCAATATATATTATATATATATACACACACTTGCTTTTCTATGGTCCACTGACTTGTAGAACGAGTGGGACACAGGATACCCCACAACTTAAAAAAGTTAGCTAGATAGATAGACACAAAAAAAAAACAAAACCCCAACCAAACAACCAGAATTTTTCCTCCTCCACACCCTGCTTTAGCTTTTCTTTCCCAAAGTCTCCTAAGGTATGTTGTATATGAGGGCTCTTTGAATTCTATTTTTCTTTTGTTTCTTTGTTATCAAGAGATTTACGATTTTACTCTATGGTTTTGGAGCTACTTGCTTGGAACTAATATACAATATTCTGTGTCACTGCATGGCATATGGGTAAATATCAGTATCTGTAAAGTATCTTTTGTAATAACTTAATTTCTAATATGCAAATTACAATTCTGAGAGATGAGATACAGGAAACTTGAATTGAGTTGTTAATTAGAGACAATTAATCTCAGACTTCACAGACCTCTCTGCCTACTGAAACAATGGATGGCCAGGATAGTGGTCAGTCACTGAGAAATAAGTGAGCTAGCACTGTTAGATCACTGCAAATACATTACCAATTGTGCATAAACCATATACAACTAATTTAACCTGTCCAGTTTCTGCAGTGATGTGAATTGTCAAAAAGGCACCAGTTTACCCTGTGGCCTCAACGACCACTTCTACTGACAAACTGATCTCCATAAGTTTTCAGTTTCCAGCCTATTTTGCAGTAGGGGAATATGTCTTTATTTCCAAGGCATGAATGATCTCTACAGTCTAAACAGTACTTTATTAATAACACGGGTATCATGAGGCTGTCATTAGACATTATCAAGACCAAGAATATTCTGTATTGTTCTTTTGTGTGCCCATATGGTTTCCCAATATTCTCTCTCTATTGGATTGTGCTTGGTTTTGGCATCTGAAAGCTATCTGGAACAATATGCTACAGGTTTCCAATCATGTCCATGTAATTGGAGTAGCACCATACCAAGACCATAGCTGCTGGCATCTGCTGAAACAGCTGTAGACTTAGAAACATCACAAAATGCCAGAACTGAGGATGTAGTCACTACAGTCTTTAAACCCTGAAAAGCACATTCCTATTCTTTATGCCCTTTCTTTTCAGTGTCTGTTCTAAGCAGTTTATAAAAGAGATTGGCCTTTTTAATGAGAGGTTAAGTATGAATTTGCTTCAGATTTTATCATGCTGATGAGCTATGCTAGTTCTGATGCATTTTTATATGGTGGTATTTCAAATATAGCCTTGATTTTTTCCTGCCTCCATTTTATTCTGTGTCAGTCATATACACTGACACAGACTGCCATAGCCTGTATTTTCCCGTTTCTATCAAACAACTTCAATCACCTTCCAAACTTGTGTTAATGTTTCAAATGTTTCTCTAACTCTCAGTAAACTACAATTATAATGCATTGCTTCTAAAGCTTACAACTGATTGCCAATACCATGTTTTCTGAAAGGCGTCATCATTTCAGCATTGTCATGATGAAGTGGATCTTGTCCAAATCTTTACCTGCATCTTTCAAGGACACTGGCTTATCACTTGATTCATAATTATATCTTCTTGCTGACAAGAATAGACCAAGGAAAGAACTATTAAGTCTACTTCTGTGATACTTTCACAATTGATAACAAAGAAGCAAACCAAAATATCAGCTCAGTTTCCTATCATCCTGCAAAGATTTCTTTTGAACTATGGGAAATACAACTTTAAGCATGAGAAAAACATATTGCTTCAATTGTGTCAAATCTGACACACTTCATGGCCCTCCTCTGGACCCATTTTAACAGATCCACATCCTCATTTCCTCTCTTCTCCTTTCCTCACCTTTCCTCTCCTTTCCTCTCCTTTCCTCTCCTTTCCTCTCCTTTCCTCTCCTTTCCTCTCCTTTCCTCTCCTTTCCTCTCCTTTCCTTGTCTTCTTTCCCTCTTTGTTTGATTTCTTTTGTTTATTCACTTTTTCTTTTCTTTTTGTCTTTTTCATCTCTTTTTCTGTCCTTCCTTCCTTCCTTCCTTCCTTCCTTCCTTCCTTCCTTCCTTCCTTCCTTCCTTCCTTCATTTTTTTAATTTACCTTGGCTTTCAACTGTAAGATTTCCATGAGGTGTATTTGTCAGTTCTTTAAAATCCTACATATCAGGCACTCTCTGATGTATTCATTTCTGTTGGTATCAAAGCCACAAGTCTCTCTGTATTCATTTTGAATCTATCAAGACTTAAATCACATCAGAATGTGCTTATCAAATGTGTTAAGGGCAATGTCTTAGCATCACCTTCCTTTAGAAGGACAAATTATTTATAAATATTTTCTACTTCACTTCATATTGGATAAAATGACTTGTTATATCAGTGGTATATCACCACTCTTTGCACTAAAGAGTATGTCTCTGCTCCTTGTGCTAAGTTTTTTGTAGCACTAATTTCACACATGCCATTTGATTATAATCACAGCTGGAAATCTGGACAGCATTACATTTTATTTAATAATTAATTTCCGATATGGTGTCAGAAAGCAGTGTAAAAAGAGAGGCAAGAGCTGCTCTGTTTCACAGATGTAACATCTAGAGGCCAGTGGTAATGCTGGGGACAAAGTTCAGTGTGGCATAATGGTCTTCCTTAAAAAAATAAAACCCTGTGATTTACAGTTATTACCATAATCATAGTCATGTTTCTGGCCTTGAGAACTAGGAACTACAACTTGTTTTGTTAATATTTGCTAGTGTTTCTCCTTACCAACAAGTACTTACATTTCCAGCAAGAATCAGAGTAACAGAGAACAAAGGATTGGGGAGCAAAAATAAATATAAACCCTTCCCTCATCTCTTCTGCCAGTCACACAATGAATATTTTATTCATAACAAAAATATGAAATCTGCCCCAGTTTATATATCAGCACTTTGGTTAGATCCTGCACTGGATTCCCAATGTCAAGGTCACAGGGATCTCAGCACAAACCTATCTGCCAAAATCTTCTCTCCAGTATCAGCCAAGAATATGCAAGAGTGATCCTGCTGGTCTTCCCTAGTTCTAACATGTCTTCCAAATGGAAGTAATGTCTTCCAAAATAACACCTAGTGCAAATCCCCTTAACACAGGTAAGGATCTGGGGCTCTGTTGTTCACAGCCAGATTGGATGGAGCTCACTGCCAGTGCTGGTCAGCAGATCCTTTCTTATAAACTGATTGGAAAAGACACTGAAATGAGATAAAGAACAGGAGCGTGCTTTTGAGGGTTTTGTCTGTTGACTACATCCCCAGTTCTGGCAATTTATGATGTTTCTAAGTCCACAGCTGCTTCAGCAGATGCCAAAGCAGGGTTTGCATCACTATACAGGCACAACAAGACTACCATCTCCACTCTGCTCTGCTGACACTTGGTTTTATCAGGTATCACTCTACCATTCTTTATGTAGACAAAATACTACAAGCAAAACAGTACCTTCACCTCATCTGGCAATAAACTTCCTTCCACTTCGGGACCCAGACTTCACTATCTAAGCAAAGCCAATTTGCAGGTAGTTAGATTACCCCACCCACAGCACACACTGCAGTAGTGCCTGTTGTCTTTCAGAAATATAATCCTGATAACAGCACTGTATCACTTACATGTGTTGAAATATGACCTAATTTAACAACAACAACAAACTTTGCAGAAAGTAATATTCAGTAAATATACTGATAAAAATATAAGGAAAGGTGTCTGTAATGGATCTTCCTAGTAAGGGGAGCAAGGAATTCCCTCCATTCCCCGCTGTGCTTAAGTATGCAACTTAAAATCACGAGGGAGAGGAAAAGGTCCATCACCTTGTTTGAGGGAGAGGAAAAGGTCCATCACCTTGTTTATTTCTGTACATATTAGTTTCCTACACTAGGTGGGTAGTTCTTGCAGACTGGGTGTCTTTCTCTGTAAACTGATTTCACCACTTGGAAGTTATTATAAAACACTGTAGCAATGGTATCTGTAGCAAAACCAACACAGATCATTTCAAAGGGTACTCACACTATCAACTATACTATTTTGAATCGTGTGCTTTTTTCAACTACTCAGCAGAATTGGCAAGCATAGCTTCTTTATAAAGGAACAAGAAGAGATCTGTTTTTGTGGCAACTGTGGTAAGGAAGAAAACTAGAGGAAATGATTCACAGGCTTTCTGATAAGTACAAAGTGTTTATAATGGTATTGTGTCATAAAGTGCATGATTACAGGATTTAACATGACAAATATTTTCTCAAATTCTCTAATGATTATAATAGTACTTTGCTTTTCCACAGTGCTTTTCATCAGTGCACTTCACAAACCAAAGCATCCAGTGAGTGGGTGATGAAATGGGGCACGGGGTGAATAAGAGGGACAACTCACCCCAGTATACACACAGCAAGTCACTGGCAAGACTTGATCACTGAAGGACGAGTTGAGTGCTTTCAGCCCCTGGCAGCACAGTTAGGCTTCCAACCCATCTCCACCCATCAGATGCAGCCTGATGGTAGCTCGTGATGGAGAACTGTAGAGGAAGAAATCCATTCTTCCTTTAGCAATGGACTTTAACAGTCATGACTCACCAGCTTTTCTTCCCAGTGACAGAAAAATCTCAGAAGAGAAAAGAAAAATTAGAAAAATCATGAGACACGTACCTTCCATAAGTCTTGCCAAATGCATACCAACTCTGCGACATGAAAGTGAGTTCATCACTTAAGGAACATCGACACAGACCCACAAATGTAAAGGGATTGCTGGCAGCTGTGTCAAGGCACACCTTCCTCCAGATGGAACCTGTCTCATTTTGACCAGTAAAATGGTCAAAATTGGGAAACCTCTCCAAACCTCCCCAAAAACTTAGAAATCAGAGTGATTATCACAGACACAAAAATATTCTCATGTAATAGGTTTCTTTCCAGTGTATTAATCAGTCAGCCTTTTAAGAACCTTAAAATAAGCCTGTTATTAATTTGTGATGTGGTAAATTTTAGAATAACACTTATTACTTAATATTAAGAGGCAAGAGAAGTACAAAAGTCCACATCTGTAGGTTTTGTATTTTTTTTTCCAGCAAAATGTTATGATTTTTTCTTTTTCTTTTTCTTTTTCTTTTTCTTTTTCTTTTTCTTTTTCTTTTTCTTTTTCTTTTTCTTTTTCTTTTTCTTTTTCTTTTTCTTTTTCTTTTTCTTTTTCTTTTTCTTTTTCTTTTTCTTTTTCTTTTCTTTTTCTTTTTCTTTTTCTTTTTCTTTTTCTTTTTCTTTTTCTTTTTCTTTTTCTTTTTCTTTTTCTTTTTCTTTTTCTTTTTCTTTTTTTTCTTTTTCTTTTTCTTTTTCTTTTTCTTTTTCTTTTTCTTTTTCTTTTTCTTTTTCTTTTTCTTTTTCTTTTTCTTTTTCTTTTTCTTTTTCTTTTTCTTTTAACATCTTTTTGAAGTTTTTTTATTGACATGGGACACAAATGTCCATTGTGGACTTCTCCCTGGTTTGTAGTATGAAAGTATTTTGAAAGTGGTCTGACACAAGTACTACAGCTACAGGCCCCTACTCTTATAGGTGTGAAAGGGAAGCAACAGTTTTCCCACAACAGTGTTATCCCATGCTGTACCAGAGCTCTTTCGCACACAGCATGGCAGTAAAGTGCTCAACTTCTTTTCTTATTTCTCCCCAGGTAAGCATAGAATGATATTCCCAGCCTGAAAATGCAAGTCCCTTTCTACTTCCCCAGATTAGCTTTCACATTGCATTTGATCAGATGTAGGTTGGTCTTGGTGTATTTATGGCCTCCTTTAATATCTCCTGGCTAATATATATGTTTTTTTTGTATACTATGCAGTCAACATAGCAAAAAACCAAACACAACAAATTAAAAAAAAAATCCTATACAAGGGCTAGCTGAGGGTCTGGTTAAGGGTCTGACAGTTTCAGAAAGAAGACAGAGAGCACGGCTTACTGATAAAGGACTTCTCAAAGTTGGCCACTTCAGCACATGGCTACTCTATTTGTGTAGCCATGTGCTCACTTCTGACATTCTCTAAGCATGGTCCAAGCCAGCCTAACCTTGGCAGTCCATGCATAATCTGTCACCTATTTTGGTGGCATCAAATTTTGTATCAACTTTAATTTGAGCTTCTCCGTTTTTTTTTCCTCTTGAGTGCCTCTGGTTTCTTGATAATGCATCTCTTTCCTTGATGCGTTTTCTTCCCTGCAGTTTCATTTCATGGCACTGTTTTGAAACAGATGCTCTGGCTACTTGCACAGTCAGTCCTGCCAGCTTCATGGTTCTTCCTTGCTGTTTTTGACTGTAACCCTCAATTTACTAAGGCCTAATTGTAAGAGAGAATGTGAAAAAAAAAAAACAAGTAGGCAAAAGATAAAATGTAATGTAAGAAATTCAGCATACGTTTTCTACAGCACATTTTATTTTTTAGTAATACAAATTTCTGTTTCCATGCTTTTTGTTTGGGGTAGAATGAAAATATATTTTTTTCTATAACATAATTTAAAATGAGCTATCTAGTAATATCGAATGTCCAGGGAGAAAGTTGAAAAAATACTTTTGTTCCTCTTCTGCACCTTAAATGTTTTACTTCAGAAATATTAGCATGGTTGCTGCAAGCCAGGTGTATAAACCCGTGTTTAGAAAACACAAATAGATTACCTTCTTTAAGTACAAAATTATATAATGTCAATAATACATCAGTGAAAACTCTATACTCAGGATGTCTGAGAACCCAGCTATTAACTGGGTATCTAAGTTTAGGCATCCAGATTTTACATTTTCTGTTTTAGTTTCCAATACATGCAAAAGTTTCTCATAAGAACAACAGAAAAGCAAATATTTATCTATAGTAATTTTACACTTGGAAAGTCCTTGGATTTCAGCAATTGTGATTCAGCTTTTATTATTAAAAGATGCCAATACATTTGAATGTAAAATGAGATATGGTTTCCTAAAGAAACAAACTGGATTAGCAAGCTCTTAGCAAAACCTGTCCACTTCATATTTCCCTTTCTGTGAACTCCTTCTGTCTTCTAAGGAGAAGAAATTAGCTCTCTAGACAGCATTTATTCAGTGCTTTCCAGGAAAGTCGACTCCTGTGCCAGAGAACATCTTTGCTCAACAGTTTTCACTGGCTATTGGAATTTATAATTCCTGATGCTAAAGGTTGTTGGTTGCATGTAAGATCATTCACTGGTTATAATGCCATTACATAAAGAACACTAAGCATGCTTCTGTTGATTTCATATAAATTGTACTTCACCTTAATGATTAGACATGACATTATAGAGACAAAAATGAAGTGATAAAGACAAAACCCTGTGTTAATTACCCTGGAATTACCTTTCATAACAATATATACACGAATACAGCAAAAGCGGAGAAGTTAAAGTGAGGCAGACTTTTTTTTCTTTTTTTACAGTGAATGCCAAAGTTTAAGGCAGTAAGAAGACACAGCGCTTTGGTTCTATTAGATTTAAACTCTTAAAGTCCAAAGAGTGATTTGAATACCATCCGGAATGTTTGTCAAGACAAAATCAAACTCTTAATGGTTGATGTTGATACAGTAACAGATAGCACCAAAGTTCACAGATTATTCAAAATTCCTACACAAGTATGATTTTTTTTTAAGATTATGCCTTCTGATATGAAAACTGCAATGAAATAAGAATATACATATAACTATGAAATGTCGTTTGTAACCCTCAGTATATCAAACTTCTGCAGGTTTCATTAATGTGGGCCAATTTTTCAACAAGCCTGAAGAGATTTAAGACCATAACATTATGAATGCCCTAATAATTCAAGTATGATTGATGGTTAAGATAGGTTGGATGGTTTTAACCTCAAACCAAAAAAAAAAAGGGCTTTTTTTTTTTTTTTCTCCATATTCCACCCGTCTGCAATTTTGGATTTCTTTCAAAGCGGAAACTTGTGGCAAAACTCCAGGGTCCTTCTTTGTGTTTTCTTGACCTTGGACCTATTGTGTTACTGTGTCATGAGGCACAGCAGTCTAATAAGTTAACTCCTAGAGCATTTGTTGATGATAACCGTGTTACAAGGAAGAGAATAGCCCCTGCCAAAATGAAATTAGAGGAGCACTTTCTAGGGGGACCAATCCCTTTGGCAGGATATGCTGGATTTAAAAATGTCATATCATGGCATAAAAAGTGACTCCAACAAATGGAAGAAGTTTGGCTGCAGAGGACAAATCTGCATGCATGAAAAAAAAAAAAAAGCAAAGACTTGGTAAGAAAAATTTCAGCATATTGCCTAACTTTACTGTAAAACAAATATTTCCATGAGAGGAAACAAATTCATTAGTTGCATTCTATGGGTATGGATTCCAGAATGAACAGCTACAGCTGAAATATCCCCAATCCCTACATCTTTGTATCTCAGATGAATTGGTCAACGGTAGGTCCACATAGGCAGAAAAGCTGCAAGCAAGCCTGGATGGTGATGAATGCTTAACTATAAGCAGGTCACAGTTTGTCATGCTATTCATTGCAATTTATATATATAAATAAAATATATATAAATAATAATAATAAATTGATTTTACTTTGAAATCCTAAACAACAGAAAATGTCAGGTTCAAGTATATATTCTCTGATTTGAGTTGCAAATGGCCTTTTATACCTACAGACACACTATTTTGATAGAACCTATAAAATACATGTACGACATGACATATGAAAAGAGTGGAAAAAATAAATGTCACACAATTATATTCCGCACTCTTGCTGAAATTTCAGCTTTTCTCAGAATATTCCCAGTCAAACATTAAAGTTTTCTTTGGAATATCACAAAGGGTTAAGGCAGTTTGTTTGGCATTAGATATTTGTATAATGAGCTTTTACTGAAGTAATTAAAATTTGTTTATAATTAATACAGATGAATTGGTTTCTGCACAATAATAGTTAGGAGATTAACAAAGGCCACATTTTGGCAACAGGACTACATTCTTTTCCAAGTGCTGTGGGACTTTATCCAATGAATGTCTGTCCAATCCGGCTGATTCTTCAGAGATGCCATATGGCACTGCTATGCATTACAATTTTTTTTCTAAAAGGCAGCCATATGACATAACTGATCTTCAAAACGTTGTCAGAAGGCATTACCTAGGTAGGCTGCGAGCTGCTTTCCAAAAACTTAGCAAGCACAGGGGCTATTAATTATGAGCAAAAGAAATGTGCACACACACGCTGGAAAGTTGGCATCCTTTCCTCTCTAGTTACAGCTGAGCATCTCTTAAACTGCTCAAGCTAGGAAAGTGAAGAGGGTTCTATCTTTTTTTTTTTTTAACTTTACACATCTTCCTCTAAAACGTTAACGCAGCAATTTCACAATGGTTGTCTCAGAAACATCAGCACATCTGACCACAAGTGCCCATGGATGTCTTATTTTACCGGTAGCATGTATTCTTACACTAACTCCACTGCTTTCACTAGCACATTTTCTTAGATCAAGAAATTGCTGCCTTTCCACACCCTCACATATGTCCCCTGAAATCAAGATGATCTGAACCATCCTTGAAGCCAGCTACATTATTTGTTTTTTATATATATTTGCCTGTTACATTTTATATCGTTTGCCTTCATGGTAAAGTGACTAAAGATCCAAGTGTCTGCAATAGTTTTTTCAAATGATGCTATGAATGTTATCTGAAGACTTTGATTTTCCTCCTTGTCACAACACAGGAACTGTGGTATCACTATGGGTGCTTCATGCAGCCCTGTTCTTCTCTAGTCTCCTTACTAGCCCAGTGGGCACAACAGTGTTCATTTTCCTCTGCAAAAGCTCCCGAGCTGCTCAGCTCACACTGCTAGGAATCTAGCAGGTCTTCTCAAACTTGCCCTGGGGACCTTTGCAGTAGTACTCAAGTCAGAAAATTTCTACAAAACTGAGAATGTGCTATGGGTTTGTCTGCAGTGTAACCCTTTTGGCACTGATTTTCAAAAATATCGTCTAATCTACTTTCCCTTATAGGCAAGCATTTTGCCTTTAGGTTTTCCTCTTTAGAAGAAATAATTTTTCATAGATTTACTCAGGGGTTTTAATAAGACATGATCTGAAAAGGCCTTATATTTTGCACGTTGGAAAATGGCAAAGGATTACCGTGATTTATTTTTCATATCTGAATATGCACTGTTGAATGCTGAAACGTGTCCTTGTAACTATTTCCTGGAGATGTCTCACATGAAAACTACCTGAGATAGTGATTTTTGTCATGGCTACCAGCACGTAAGTAAGGAGCTCAGTGCTGGTGGAACAGCTTGTGACATTGGTGTGAAGGATTTATCAAAACAGTACTGGACCAAAAGACAGGGTGCCATACAGAAAGCTTTTAATAACATTACATGATTAGGTTTCCTAAAGTGCTCAGCAGCAGTGTGTGAGATACACAGACTTTCTTTTTCGTTCTCACACTACACTTGTGAATTTGTAAATGGAAAGGGTTTCTTCTTCATTCTGTTTGAAAGCCAGGCTAATAGCTGCTTGGAAAGCTTGACCATACTGATGACCACTGCCCTGAAGAAGCTCAACCATTTTAATTTATTGGACATTTTCTGCAGTGAGAAATGGAAATTTGGTTCCCCTGGTCCATTTGGGCAATGCTATTCACTCAGCCTTTGTGGAAAATGCAGTTTCCCTGGAGAATATTCTCCTGCTCACCTCAATGGGACAACATAACTATTTATCTTTTCCCTGAATACCTTGTAGAAAAATGGAATATACATTTAGTGGACTGGAGGGAGAAGGCTGACTTTTACGCTTGAATTTGCTAGCCTCAGTGCAGATTCCTGCTGGAGCCAGTTGTTACTTAGAAACCTGGAGTCAGGCAATTACCAGGTTTCAGGTTGGAAGCTGGTGACATCTGTGAGCAGTACATGTTTTTATGTTTTGCTCATGATTGCAGCACATTACGTTAATGTGTAATTGCTGTGATGCATGCACCTATTAATGCTTCCTGTGAGGGTTTTAGTGTGATGTAACATATGCGAGTATTCAAAGAACGCATGCTTGGACTTTAATGTAGAGCTTGCTAAGGTGCAGGGAAAGATGTAGGGCTAATAAACAGGCTTATGAATGAAAGCAGAGTAGGTTGCATCTTTATTGAGTATCCTAAATTCAGAACCTCACCAACAAAAGAATATTCAATAAATAATGAATACGTGCATTTCTAATTTTGTCAGCAATCTTAAAAGTATCAAATAAACACAATAATTTAGAAAGTTATAAAGTATAGAAAGAACAGGCATGTTTTGCTGTTAAGGTTACAAGCACACATATGTTCTCTGTATTGTGGCTGCTGGTAAAGTAGTGTGTATATATATATATATTTATAGTGTTAGAATTAAGGCAAATTTGATATGTCCAGAATTGTCGTTATTGTTTTGTAACACAGGCTCCTAACAAAGGGATTTCTTTAGGGGACATGCAACGGACATTGTGCTGAAGAACACATATGCTTCAGAGATAAAAGCCTGAAGGCGATGTGCAGATGACAGCAAAGTCAGAGAAGAGAGAGGCCACAGCTGCCACATTCTCGAGAGTGTGTGGCCTTCCTTCCCAGCCACTTTGCCTAGGAGAAAGGGTTGTTTCTCTTGTTTGCTCCTCGTCCAGCTTTACGAGCCCTGGTTAAGTATTTTTTTTCTGAATCTGAGTCTAGGATACATCATGGGTTATTACACAGGGAGTTGTTATAACACAAAAAATATTGACTGTAACAGCTGTTTCATAAGTGTTAAAAGTTTACCATGAAAGCATGAACTAAGGCAGATTTATGAATATGTTATTTTTAACATCTCTTTGGGATAAAAACATATTTAGAATACATGAAGTAAAACTCCTTATGAAAAGTAGTTACTTGACATGTAGAAGACACACTCTCCAAAGTTTAAGAACTTGTTATTCTTCATAATATGAAAAGCAATTAGAATACATTATGAACTAATCTTATGTCAAACTATATCCTTGAGCAGAAGACATGTTGATTTACAGAAATTTTAAATACATCTTGAACTGATAAACTATTTTTTTCTTCTTTTTTCCATTTCTGCAAGTGAAAGACATTTAAAATGACCAAGCCAAAGCATTCTTAACTTCAAAAAAATTTTTTTTTTTTTCTGGTGCCAAGTTTCATCTTGGAGGGAACTTTTATAGCTAATTTAAAACACCGTAAAAGAGGATTTATAATGGAAATCTCTACCCTTCCTATAACAGCATTAGCGGGTGCCAGCCTCTAACAAAAGTCCATATTCTGCCATGATGTACTGAAAGCAATGTGAATAGAATGCCATTATTTGAAGTGAGAGGAAATGAAATTCAATTCATCCATCTTAATAGAATAGTCTTATACTTAAGAGATAATGTCAGTAGAATAGAACATTGTCACAAGAAAATTAACTGCTGCTGCTGCTACATGAACACCAGGGCAAAGCTGAGGCACTTAAACAAAATAAATTTGGAGCTAAGCTGACGGTTACTTTTGAAATGGGAAATCCTGATCTTGTGACAATGCTCTGCTACACAGGCTTTATATTTACCCTCAAGTGTGGCAGAACCTCAGGACCAGGGATGCTTCTTCTGGGGGCAATGGTAGCTTATGAGGTCTGCATTTCCCCTTCCTATTCCAGCTGTTTGCTCTCCCTCCCATTGTGCTGTGCCCTCCTTTCCTGGCAGTCAGTTGTTAGAGATCAGCACGTTGGCCTGGGTTTAAAACGGCCTCCATCCCAACCCTGGTTTTTTTTTTTTTTTTAAGACAATTATCTTTCTGTCAACAATTTCCAGGTCTGGTTCCTTGCCCGGTTTCACAAAGCATGGTGCTGACACAACCACCGAGGCTGCTCACTCTGGGATGGGGAAATGAGGCAAGCAGAGACGCAAGCACCTTCCATCATTAGCATTGCCTGCAAAGCCAGCCTTGATGAAGTGACGGTCCCACTGACAGCTGCAGGCAGGACCCCTCGCCTGGCAGTGTCTGTTGTGGCAGTGTCTGTGCTGCCTTCAGTTGCTGACCTCCTGTTCCTGTTTGCACACACACGTACTTTGAAAGGCAATGCTGGAAGAAGTCCAAGGCGCGTTCCCTCTGCTCCTCTTTGTACGAGAGTCGAGCACTGAAACCAGGTGCAAAACTTTTCAGCCAGGTGTTGAATTCTGTCTTGGGACATTTAATCAAAGTCTGAATAGCACTGAGATTTGGGGGTGTACAAGTGATGTCGGTGTGATTGCAGTTCTGCCATGGGTTGCCACTGTGCTGTCCCTGCGGAGGACAGAGAAAGACGCTGCATGCACTGATCCATGCCAGGGAGGGGACAGAGTTTTTCCATTCCTGCCTTTCCTGCATTAATCCCAGTATCCTGTTCCTCACAACGGTGTTTTGAGCTTTATGGATACTGGCCAAAGCAGGGAACAAAGCTATTTCACCTTGGTACTGTGTATATTTAGTGTACTTCTCGCTCTCTACAACCACCTGAAGGGAGGTTGTAGCAGGAAGGGGGTCGGCCTCTTCCCACAAACAATAAATGACAGAACAATAGGAAACGGCCTCAAGTCATGGCAAGGGAGGTTTAGGTTGGACATTAAGAAAAATTTCTTCACTGAAGGGGTTGTGAGGCATTAATTAGAACAGGCTGCCCAGGGTAGTAGTTGGGTGTTGAATAGTTACACCATCCCTGGAGATATTCAAAAGAAGTGTAGATGGGGTGCTTAGGGACACATTAGGGTTAGTGGTAGACTTGGCAGTGCTAGGTTAAGGGTTAGGCTTGATGATCTAAGAGGTCTTTTCTAACATAAATGATTCTATGATTCTATGATTCTATTGTTTATAAACTAGCGGGTTGTTTCAAAATAGTGTGTTCTGTAATCATTCAAAACCCTTTTGCACTATTACTTTCATTAACACAGACCTGATTCTTGACTTAGGTACAGAACGGTGAGTAATTCAGAGAGGCAGAATTCATCCAATGACGATTAGCAATGCATGAATGAAGCCAATTTTATATCATAGTTTCCCTTTCTATTAAGACCATAAGGTACCATCACGTTAATCTAGTCTAGGCTCTTGCATTACACAGGCCAGAGAGTTTCACTGAGTGATTGCTGCCTATAGTTCAATAACTTGTAATTGTGCCAAACTTCATTATTTCTCTCAAGATATGCAGACCAGGTTCCACATTGTAGAGAATTCTCACAAACCTGAAAAATTTATTCCGGTATTCAATTAAGCCCAAGTACGATTATAATTTCTAATATGACATATAGATAGATATTCCTGAGGTACTTACCTTCACATTCTGAGTTCTAACAAAAATATTTTCTTTCTGTCATAATACAAAGTTTGAATACAGATGACATGTTATAGAGAAACCTTTATTAGCCTGTACTTAAACTAAATTATTTGAATATAAAATGCTCCAACATATTTTCCCCTGCCATTATGTTTAAAAATGACTGAAAGTTTGTTTATATTTGGTTACTGATGAACAAAGAGCTTTATGTCTTGATAACTGCAGTAATTTACAAACATCTGCAAATAGCCTATTGTTGGTTTATTTTCCATGATTCCTGGCACTGCTGTCAAGCATAGCCTTCTTCAGAGAGTAGAAGCAACGAAGTTTCATTTAAATCAACAATGCTATGAAACAGGGCATTGAAGTTTGTAATTCTGCCAAACTTTTCTAGGTGCACATGCAAAAGCAAAACCCCAAACTCCTCCAAAACCGTTTTGCTGAGGAAGGAGTTTGCCAGGGTAGAAAACAGAAGGTCTTGTTAACCTGTCAAACAAAGGGCTATATATTTGGAAAACTGAGCTGCTGCTTTCCAGTTTCTTCCTTCCTTCTTTCTCTGAGGTCATTCCCTAGAAAGGCTCCTAAAGATCAAACCTGTTCTGTGACTTCTCTTATTCCCTCCGGGGCAGTTGCTCTGAAGGTACTAGACCTGGAGCTGCCCCGGTTCTCCTTTCCCCAAACACTAATCTGTATGAGTTCATTTCAGCATCAGTATAAGAAGAATTAAGTCTTGGGTGCTAGCAGTTCAGATGAAAAAGCAAACAAATAAATAAATAGTCAGCCCACTAACCAAGCAACAACAACACTGAAGATGAAGATTTGATATTTAGACTTCCTGGCTCCCTCACCAATAATTATTAATACAGTAGCAACATATCATATAAAAGAGATTCGAGTCACATAATTCTGAATAACAACACTTAAGAACTTTAAGCTGTCTGGACAATAAAATATATAGCAGCTTTGTTAGCCTACCGCCTCTTCTAGGACAACGGATATAAATATAGCTTCTCTTTCCTTCTGTAGGGGGAACAAATGAGTGGACTAGGACTCTTTTGGCCAGGAAAAAAAAATTAAAAAATAGTGAAGAGTAATATACGCCTACATTATCATTGGATGTACTTCTCCAAAATGATAAGGGATATAATGCAAGTGAGAATAATAGGGGCACCATATGAAACAGCAGCTTCAAGCAGACAAATGAAAGTGGTCTTTCACACAATTTTTACCTAAGTTGTGGAATTCCAGATCACAGAATCGATGTGGAAACTTCACATGCACTTGGAAGTGATTAAAATGTGGACAAATTAATGTTATAAAATCCCAGAAAGTTATTCGATTAAAGCATTACACCTGTGTCTCCAAATGCCCTCAAAATACAGATTTTTGGAGGCTGGGAACATATTCTGAGAAGTTATCATTACATCTGTGATGTACTTCAAGCAACTGTTGGTGCTTACAGTCAGGGACTGACTTACAGGGTAAGATGGACTTTTGTTCTAAGCTGATACAGCTATTGTCTTGTTCTTTATTTAGACCTGAAATGTACCATGTGGTCCTCTATGCAGTACTTCTAAGGGTAAATCAAAGTCATAAAGAACATAAAACTATTATAATTTAAGTGCTCTAGCAGGCTGGATTGCACAGAGCTCACTGTTACAAACCATGCATTTTTTTTTTTTTGATTTGTGGTTTTATTTGTGGTCTAGCTTTTCAGAACTACTACCAGAGTGAGAATTGCCATAAATATGTCACTATATGTAAAACAATTGGCCCTCAATCAGTTGTCAAATGACTTGAAATTAAGGATAGATCATATCTTCCTTTATCTGAGAAACGTCCTAGATACATGATTCAGAGACAGGCAATTACTAGTCTAACAGGACAAGAACAGTTACCAAGTTAATTACCTGTGATTATCTTACAAAAGGTGGTGATTATATACCTGAATGACAAAAGAAGAGTGTTCGAGAAGACAAAAACACACAGTACCATAAACTGATAAAAACAGGGCCACCCATTGTTAAATTAGAAATAGCCCACTTTAGTTTGTTTCTATTACAGTAACACCTTCCCCATTCTTCTAAACCTCAGTGCTTTTTCTCAAAAGAAATACTAACCTCATGACACAGCTACCATTCCTCCCTTACTTAAAGCATTTTTTTTTCCTGTCTTTTAAAATGTAAACGTGAATTTTAAGGGCTGTTAAAGTTACAGCCAACAGAGGGTACAGCTAGGAGAGGAGCAGCGAGTATCATGTAATCTTCTTCCCCAACTTGTTTGCACATTTACATTAATCTTCTTGACCTTATCATACCTACTTGACCCATCCTTTAGCCTGCTGAATAAGGAAAATAATCACTTCAGTGAATTCTTGCTGCTGAAGGGCTGTTTGAATAACGAGTCTGAATCCATACAGCAAAGTTTCCAAAGAATATGCCTCCTGAAAAATAAAACACTAAAAAAAAAAAAAAGCACCCACTCAGAATCACTCTCATCAAAGCAGGTTCCCTGTTTAAACATGTCCATGAGAAATTTTACTTGTCCGATGCCTTCCTCAGACAAACTCTCCTTGAACTCTCACAAACATATTGCCTTCTGTGCGATTTTTGCTTCAGCATATGAGTTAGTTTTCTTCTCTGCTCAAGGTTTAGCATTTTGGCAACTGCATGTTCACGTGTTGGATGGAGGTGTTAGCTGGTTGCCTAATGGGAAGAATTATTCATCAACATCTAGGTGAGTCAGAATGTGCACGCACTGTGTTAGCACTCCTTTGGGTTTCCTTAACACTTGCATGAACAAAAGCCTTATTATACAAATATTAATAGGATTCCAAATTCATGCCCATAGATTGATCTTCTTCAAAGCCTCTTTGGGACTTCTCAGAAAGACGCCTGCAATATCACAATTAGGAAGAGCATTGGAGGCTGTGTTTCTCCCATTCCAGAACAGAGGTTTCCAGGAATACATTTAAATGTGATCAAAATATAAAAGTGAGTCCCTTGTACCTGAGGTCTGAAAATGTTCCAGACAGAGTCTGGGCACAGGGAGTTAAATAAGGCAATATAATTAGTCTGTACTGTTCAAGGTGGGGCTGAGTAAGCATAAGTGTGTTGGTGACAGCCAGGCTTGAATGCCTGTGACGGGAAAAATAATTTAAAATACAACTCCATCTCTAAAATAAGTCACAGAGGTTTAAAGTTTTCTGTCAGTGTGAGTAACTGATCATCACAGAGCAGCTTCCAGAGTACAGACAGCTGGGGTGGGAGATGCATTAACCCACGGTAAAGTCAGTGACTGCAAAGCTTCCAATCCTCAGATGTAAATACTCTACAAATCCAGCAAGCAAGTCTTTATAATTGCTCCAATGTGCATGTGGTCCCTTCTCTGCCATGCTGTTGTGCCCCAGACATTTTATCTCACTGGACTTAGGAGAACCAGTCCCCTGAGGGCTACCAAACATGAAGTGCAGCTTCTGGCTCAGCACCTCTTGAAAGGCAGCATTTTGGAGACAGGTAGCACTCAACGTGTGGAGAAGGAATAATCACCCACTATGCTGTGCTCCTTCTCTCTTGCCCTGAGCATCTTGGCTGGCCCCTGCCCAGTGTGCTCCCTTCCCATCTGGAAACCAAAGGGGACACAATGGTGGAACCTCGTGAGCATTTGGGGACACCAAGGGGCTGAGCCAGCGCTGCACCATCCTGCTGCCGATTTCAGTGGGTGTTGGGCGTGCATCTTTGAAGGGCAAATTTACCTCCAGCTTAATAAGCATGATAAGTCATAGATTTGCTGGGAGCAGGAGCAGAAGCCCTCCCGCATCTGTTAGCACATTATTAGCACAGCTTGTTATGGGGCCTCACGTGATGCAACCCTGGTTGCGGGATGCAATTATGGATGAATTCCTGCTCTGCCTCCCCCACTGACTCAGCAGCACAGCTGGAGCCAGCCATAGTCACATTGCAGGAGGTGAAAGGTACTCTGAATTATAGATTGCCTTTGACCTTTTTTGGTTTAAATTAAGGATAACATCCAGGAAAGTGCCTCCAGCCAGGACACTGTTTAAACATATGCTTAACTTCCACCGGGGGCTTGTGCTCATCAGTGGAGATGAAACACTTGCTTACAGTGCTGTGTGAGAAGATGCTACCCCAATGATGATTAAATACCTTTCTGAAAGGAGAGTAAACGACTGTTTCCTATAAAAATGGTAACCAGCATAGCTCTTGAATCCAGAAACATCCCTAAACCTATGAAAATATTCACTTAAAATTCAGAGCAGATGTTGAATTTCAGCCATAGCACAGATACTTTAAAGGGGAGTACTATGACAATCATACATTTTTCAAAAGATAAAATAAATACTGTTAATGAAGAAAATTAGAATTAGATATGAGTATGTTGTCATGCAGGGATATCTGTCCAAACAGACAAACTCCCCTACAAACACACTAAAGAGGATTTAAGGTCAACTCAAAGTCTTTTCATAAGAGTGTTTTCTATGATAACTTTGTAAGTGCTCTTAATACATAACAAATAATCTCAGGGCAAAGATCTGTTTGAAGGAGATATGATTGATGACCTATCATCCCTAATTCACTGTTTATACTCGTAGTGAGCCTATTGGGAAAATACCTCATTCATCAGGGTATTAGTGAATTCAACCAACGTATGGCACCTTCATTTTAACAAACTAAAGGAGAAAAGCTAAATGGGGGAAAATTGACAACCATCTCTGATTCTATGATAATGCAATTAGGCTGCTCCTCTCCAGAGCTTTTGCTAATTCACAAAACAGCTTCAGTCGGCAGGTCATAAATATATGATCATTTTTCACACTTTGAAAAGTAATGATGCCTTGACATGAATCAATAAATCTTGGTGAAGTCATTTATACTTTTGTGTTATGCATACAAGTCAGTTTTAAAACAACTATATATTAATTCTGACTTTTATATAGTCTTTGTTTACAAACAAATAATTTTGCAGAGGTTTCTGCATTCCCTATGTGTCCAAACCCCATACTGAAATCAATGTCTGTTTTCAGGACCCAACAACTCCACGCTAGACCTTGTGGCTTAAATAGCTTTTCTGTCTGATGAAGATGTAAAAGGAGAGGAGGATGAAAGGGGAATGAGGGAAAGAGGCAAAATCATATTCTCTTTTTTACATCTCATTCAGCTTTGGACTTTCTTATGAAAATATATCAAGATTTTCCCTATAAATATGGACGTTCTTATTATTAATTTATGCAAGTTCCCACCCTGTACCTTCAGATCTCTCTGGGGAAGGACAAGTATTAGACTAGTTATTGTGCATTGCAATGTTATGAGAAAGTAAAGGAAAGAATGAGTAAAAGAAGGAAGGTTATCAGAGTATCAAAGCTTTCCATTTGGTCTTAGGAGAGATGTCAGAAGAATCTGGTGGCTGAACAACAGAACCGTACCAGGTTTCTGATTTGGAAAAAAAAAAATAAATCCCAAAGATCTTTTTAATGTAAAGTCTCAGAGGATTCTGACATGTTATGTGTTTAAGGTAAATACAATAAATCCCTGAATATATGTGTTTATGCCAATAAGAACAATGTGGGTCAGCATCCTGGGATAGATGAGAGTTATTGACTCCTGTCTCCTAAGTTTTGTGGTTAATAGCTGAATAAAACCCAAATGTGCTCCTTATGTTATGAGTATGATAGAATTCTATCTGAGGCAGATCCTTGCAAAGATAACCAGTAAAAATTGAAATGCTAGCCACTGATTCAGTGATAAAACTGCTTTGTACAACTTTGCAAAACATAAATCACATCATACAATCTCTTTATACATCCAGGAGCATACAAATTCACAAACAACTACTACAGTACACAAAGGAATGATCATGAATGATCCACAGTAAATGCAAAGATGTGCAGGCTGATAAATACCTTGGATAGTTGCTGATGTTTGCCTTGTTATTAAAATATCTACACGTTGCCAATTTGCAGCAGTTATCCTGTATGGAATAGAGCGTTTTACCTTTTATACCTGAAATGCTTGACAATTTTGCAGCATGCAAAGAGAAATGACACTAAATCACAAGTGTACCTGCTGTGCTGTCATTTTCATTAGAATCTCTCTTTTGCTTAGTTTATTCACTGCTGCTTGTTCCTTAAGAAAGTGGTTTTCTAATAGGAATGGACAAAAACCCACATGTATCAGGGGGCTGAAAAGAAAAATATGTTTTTAAGTTGAGAACAAAAACAAAATAGCATTTGGATTGTTCACAACTCCAGTTAAGTCATTTTGAATTACTGATTAAAAATAAATATGGTACTGAAAATTGTTTTTGTAGTCTCCATGTATTCTGCCCTCTCTCCATTATTCGATCTCTATTACGATAAGTAGCCAGTTTGCGATACACTGTGCAACTAAGCCAAGTGCATACAGTACATGGCTGAAAATTTAACAATGCATTAAAGTGTAAGCTCTCATGTTTATGTAATTTATATTTCACAGACTCGAGTAATTAATAATATTTTAAACAAAGAAATTATATATATTTTTAATTGACATAAAATACCTTATTATGAAACGGTACTTCAGTAGTAATTTTAAACAATATTAGTTTTCAATCAATATTCTGTAATATGTATTTTAATAAAATACTGAGGACTGGATCTCAAGCTGATGGCAATTAATCTGGCTTTGCTGTAGTTAGAGGGAATTCATCACGTGTTTTAAGTGTGTGTGATTTTCTGAATCAGTGTCAGGTGAGAGTCTAGTCCATTGTGTCTCCCCCTCATGCTTCATTCTCAGTCCCGTGATTTTTGAATTTCAAGGCAGCAAGAAAAAATGCCTCAATAATTGTGTCACTGGCCTGTTCCCCAGAGTCATCAGTAACAGATCCCCTCAGCATCTATAACTGCATCGCCTTTTGTCAACATAACCTGCTTCCCAGCCCTGCTGAAGGTGTGGTATGCATTTTGTGAAGGTTCTTACAAGGAAAATATTTGGATTAATGATATAATTTAGTGGCAATTTAGTGACAGTAGGTCTCAGTAGAGTGACAATAGGATTGAAAAAGTAAACCAGTGGGATATACTTGATTGTGGTAGTTGGGCCGGCAGCGGGGAAGCTGCAGGGGTCACACTGATTGGCATTGTCACTTTCCCCATTCATCAAGCAAGGCCAGACTTCCCGAATCATTTACCAGATGGGGCAGCTCGTCAGTTTAAACACCTGATATGAAGCCATCCGTCATCTGATAACATGATCGTTCGGCTGCAGCTGGCTCAGTGCTCTGTAGCCTGAGTGCACATGTGATGGACTGGAGCCAGAGAAGCAGGCTTAGCAGTGCTGCACTCCCCTGATAGGATTTGCAGCCCTCCACTGGACCATGGAACAGGTGGAGACGGAGAGAGAATGAAAAAATTACCATGTGTTGCAGGGATTAGAGAGCACACACTTACCACTCCACTTGAATACCAATCAAAGGACAACCTTGAGCCAGACAAATTTAAGGCCATCCATGATGTAATATGGAGAGGATAGGTTCTTGCATATGCTGATATACCTTCATTTTCCTTCACAGGTTTTGAATGATACCTGTCATTTACCTTTTGTTTTTTACATCATAAGAGAGAACAGATATTTGTAAATATGGGATTTTCCTTTTTTTTTTTTTTTTTCTTTTTCAAAGGGCATCTTAAAATAGGTTATCTCTTACCCACTAGAAACGTGTGTTTCTAGGAACTGATCGCCAATACTATAAATTTTGTTCAGCAAGGCAAAAGCCTGCCAAGATAAATTCAAAATATGATGATGCTTACTGAAAGCCAGTCCCATGCCCAGATTCCCCCAGTTACTGTAATGCTCAGATCTCTCTGATTTCAAAGGCTTTTGGTGCCTCGGTGGCTCTGAGGATCTCTTTTTCAGTGGCTCCTCTGGAGCCATTCAAGTACTTTACAAGTCAGCAGATACCATGGCTTTGATCTCAGATAAGTCCGTCCTGGGAAATCCACTTTGGGGGAGACTCTGTGCCGCAGTGTTAAAAGGCACATTAAATGGCTTTAATGCACATAGGTACCTTCCAGAAAGTGAGCTGGTTTCAGGTGCAGCTTAATACTCCCCAGCCTCCCTGGGGAGTCCAGCACCACAAGGTGTCTGTGCAGAAGTGTGCACAAGTGACCCCGTTTTGAGGCACGCCTCCTGGGTGCACAACTCCTCCTCACAGTCTACTCTGTGCTGACTGTGGAGGACCAGAGACATCATTTTGGTGGCCTTCAACAAGCAGACAAGGAGTTAAGGGAGGATTGATAATAGTCTCTCTCCATTTAGCTTAATGACAAACTACAGTAAGCAAACCAGGCACACACTGGCTTTTCTGAATCACTGTTTTCAGACATTTGCGACTTCCTTTGCATAAGTGGACTTTCTCTTGATTCACAGAGAAATCATAGAACCAAATTCCAAGGGAAGGATTATACCCTTTGTTGTTATCAATAACTCTGCATACATAAATCTACTGTTTGATTTAACCCTCCCTCGGCCTTGAGTACATGCTGACTGTATGTGTTCATATTTCTGCACTCATGTCGGTATGTGAGTATAACTTTATAAAAATACAAATTAAAATGCCCAGGTTTACTGGAGAAGAGATCAGAAGCCCCTTGCTCTCTTCAGTGCAGCTGCTATCACCATTGCAGTCCCCAAACTCTGCAGCAAAATTACGTCCCCATGAACCTGCTTGCAGTGACAGCATGTTGTTGGTTATTCCAGGGTGGGGACAAGGGGGAATTCACTTCTCTCTAGGATACATATGGTTAAGGACAGAATGCAACATGTATACTGTGTATTACCGGTGTGTATATGCCTTTTCCTTTAAAAACAATTGCTTGTACAAATTTCTTCCCCTGACTCTGCTTTTTCCTTCCTGAAAATTGTGTGTGGAAGATCTGCTGCTTTGGTGGGAGTTAATTCCTTTCACTTCTGATCAGCTGTTAAAAGATGTCTTTAAAACAGTTTATGGGCTGAATTGTTCCTTTTCTTTTTTTTTTTATGTATAATTTTACTTTAGGACTTGATATAATTCTATGAAGTGAACTCAGTACACGTTTAAGTTGCTTTTTGTTTGTTCATTTATTTGGTTGGATGTTGTTTTTTTGTTGTTGTTGGCTTTTTTTTTTTTTCCGAACAGAGGAAAGGGAGACATCTCCACTGTTAAAAGATTTCACATCCCCCTGGGAATTAAGTTGCAGCTACAGTACTAAATGATTGACTTCTTATGTGGGAAAGAAACATTATTTTATCTAAAACACATACCCAACAACCTTAGACAATGAGGAGTGCCCAAGATGTTATTATTTATACATACAATTAATGGCATAAAATATAAGTTATTTGTGGAAATGCAAGTTAAAAAAAGAATCATTTGTTCATTATATATTTTCTTTTGTCTGACTTTCTTCAGCTAATTTTATATATACATATTCTATACTCTTACTCTGTTAGAAAAATTCTGCTTTTTCTATTTTAATGATTTTTTTTTGTGTGTGAGAGAGATTGAGAGTAGGGGGCTATATCAGGGGCCAAGGAGATCTTAAAAGACATGCAAAAGTTATACTTAGAGATATAGCATTAAAAATGTGAAAACTCCCATAAACTGAACATAGGAAATAAGCCAGGTTCTAAGATATAGTCAGACATCTGCAGACATATGCAGAGACCCCTTGTTCCACCAGAAACAGCAAACAGGTTCAGCAGAAGCCTGTGAAAAAAAAATACTGATAAAAATGAATGTGCCCATGGCTTATTAGCACAAAAGATTCATGATATTTTAGAGATGAAACGAAATGTTTTGTATTGGCAATATATGTTTAAATTTGATCTTTCACCAACTACTTTTATCTATCTATAGAATAACAATTAGCAACTTCAAACAATAACTAGGCTACTTTATAAGAGGAAGCATGATTTTATTACCAGCATAAAAATGGGGAAGCTGAGGTAGGTGAATTGAGTTGACATCCCTGTGAGGATTAAATCAGGCAATGCTCAAAACTTACTTTTGTTTTTAAACTGTAAGAAAGTTTGTTTTGATTTGTTATTGTTGTTGTTGTTTTTTCATTTTCTTTTAAAATAGCAGCTAAATAATACCCACAGGTGAATTACTTACAGATGACTTGTAAAGAAAACTTAACCTGCTGATAAAAGCAATAACATGGGTTGTTATAGATGTCATGGTGTGTGTGAAAGTGTGGAGTGGGAAAATAGGATAGAAATGACAAAACACGGTAGATGGTGACGGAGGGTTATTTTCTTCTAAATTTGTGCAGGTTTTTCAGAGACAGATTTTTATTTGATCTAAGGATGCCTTTATGTGCTTAATTGTTCAAGTGCAGTGTTCCATTTATTTAGAAGAAAATAACTAAATTAAATTTTATTTTTCATGATTTTATTTTGTAGGTCTTGATAAATAATAATAAAGAAATACCAACCAACAAACAAACAAACAAAAAACATCAGATATTAAAATGGGAACCCAGGTTTCAAAAGCAGGTAAACCAGGGAAAACACGTAACCTTTTAAACAGTTGCCTTTAAACACAAGGCAGCCTAGGTTTGCAAGTCAATTTCTGCCATCTCTTGGGTCTTCAGCCACTTCCCACTGAAATGAATGAGAGATTTTTCCCCCAGACCCCGAAAACAAACTCATTCATTCTCTACAGCACCTTAGAGTAATATAACAATGAAACCCAATAATAATACTAGTTGTCATATATGTACGAAAAATTTGTAAGTACCCAGAACACGAAAAAGTACATATTTACATGGCTCTCTGCATCTTTAACACAGATGTAAAATTTATGTCTTGCTGATAACCTTGGTACCAACATGTCACATGTTCCCTTTTTATTCTACTTTCTTTTGCAGTTTGAAAAAAAAAAAATTACAATCCTCATATGTAAATTCTATAAGCTTTACTGTTCTCCTCAGGTGTGCATGCCAAGTTTTCATTATGAAGGCTCCCTGCTGTGAAAAAAAGGTACATTTTCACTTTCATGTGTCTGTTCCTTTGTGGTAGAAAAGCTTGAAACATTAATGAGTAAACTAAACTAAAACTGTACAGACATTCCTGCAGGAAATTGGGTAAGTTTCTGATTCTGAGGGGAAGAAATTCAACTAGGTCAATAAAATCGTGTGATTTTGACACTGGGAAGTCAGTTGCCACCAAGGAGTTACCTGTGCTATTTTTATTCATGTTAATGGCATTTTTATGCCCTGGTGTTTTGTATTGAAGATTTTATCCCACTGAACCGGAATAAATGGGGGGAGGTGTGTGTGTGTGTGTGGAGAGAAGAAGAATTATTAAAAATGGTGCAATAGGTAAAGTGTGTGTGTGACAATATATCTTTTAGTCCACTGTATATATCAATGTTCTTTCAGATATACAACATAAATTAATGTTTGTTTGATCAAGAAAAGTTAATGCTTTTCAGGAAAAAGAAAAAAGTAATTGTTCTTTCCTAGTGGTACAAAGTAATTATGGCAGAGATGGTTGGAAATTTTACAATCTGGAAAACAGATTTGACTGGCAGTCCGGTAGTGGTCAATTAAAAAAGAAAATAAATCATCATCCTAGATTTTTTTATTATTATTTTTTATTTTTGTCAAGGAAATTTCTTTGACATGAGTAACCAATGGAAAATGAAATCTTTTATCTCTTGTGGAAAATATAGACTTTTATATTTTTTAAATTTAGGTAGCAGAACAACTACTTTCCCATTAGCTTTAAAATTTTGTTTTCCTCATGGATCCAAGCAGAGTTTTGAGCAGGAGTTCACTGTAGAAAGTTTGTTCTTTCCATGCATATTACAGCAAAGCATCATGAATTTATTCCAAAAGATATTCCTGGGAACCAAGATCTTCACTCAAAGTAAGAACTAGATCTTCCTTAAAAACAGCAACAACAACAACAAAAACAACAACAACAAAAAGAGATGGCTGCATCTAAAAGGTGGTTCAGATTCATAAATGTTAACAAACAGTTTTTATTAATGTTTTCTTATTTAAAATGGCAACTCAACAGAATATTCAATATTTGGGACATATTAGGAAGTCATCACTGTGCTATTCTGGCTGGTTTTATCTAAACCTGCACTGGAAGTAGGAGGATGTTAGCTCTTTTTCACTCAGAAAGGTCACTGTGGAGCTCAATGGGCTGATAAGCAACTGGGAGATGCCAAGGTGTCCTTGACCCCCTCCTCCTGCTCAGCCCATACAAAAGCTGCACCCAAAAGTCCATATATAGCCTTAGGCACAGCCCAAGCCTAAGGCCAACAGTTGTTCATATCCAGTGGCACTTGCTGGGACTCTGGTAGAGCCTGTTTCACAGTAGCATCATGCCATTAATAAGATGGAGGCACAAAATGCTGTTGATGTCTCTGCATTTCCCTTAAATAGATAAATATGTTCAATAATGGGGGAAAACATGAATTAAAGTTTTCATGCCAGTCTTTCCAACTGCATGTAAGTCTCCTTATTTCATCATGGGTTCTGTTTCTGGGTGGAGGCACCTGATCATGGACACACAAGGATCTCTCTGATAACTCTGTTTTCTGTGGTGTTACAGAATCACATCTGCTAAATGGCATAATAGTACAATTTATGATCTCAAAGTGCTTGACAAACATTTTTGAATTACTCACCATACCACCATAAGACAGCTAGAGTTTAATTTTCCACATTTCACAGACAGGGAAAGAGGAGCGTAAGGGTGTTAAGTGACTTGACCAGAAATCAAATAAGTCCTGGAACTGAAAATAGAGACCCTCATGTAAGAAAGCACTGGAGCAGATGCTTAATTTCAAGTACAGAAACATTCAATTCAAGACAAACACTTTAACAGAAGGGCAAAATACCGCATGGTAAAATTTTCCAGTCAGCCCATTGTTCAGCTACTTCAAGAAAGGAATATTAGCCTTACCTAGTCATCTAACAGCTTGCAAATAGCCCCTGATACACCATACAAAAATATTGCACTCTCTGCTGCTTATTCACTTTCCTCAAATATCTTTGATGAAGATCTGGAGCACTTCTGGATCTGATGTAGTGGTTTAAGGGAGCAGGTATCTATTTTTTAAAGATTTGGATCAGTGCTTATCAAGGGCAGAGTCCACCCTTAGGTATGCGTACTGAAAGGAGAACAAAAGATCCTACAGAATGAAAAAGAAAAAAGTCAGGTGGTGTGGTTAGGCATCCTGATCGTTATGGATCACTCAGTTCCTGCTCTGCCTGCTGGGGTGGGCTTCTTTGCTGGCAGACAGCAGCATTACTGGCACTCAAGATTCAGTTGGGATAAGCATTCTGACCTTATCAAAATACCCTAGTTTCAAAACTGGACTGTAAATCTCTTGAGGAGAGGGGTTCATCAGATTTGTGGTAAATTGTTGTATGGGCTGGTCATAAATACCTGAGGTTAGTTTTTAGGTATTCTCTGCCTTTGGCAAGAGATGCTAGAGTTTTTAGCATTTAAGGAAAGATTCAGTTCAACCCTGGTTCGGTCAACCTTTTTGACCCTTTGTGTAATGCCAAATGTGTAATGCTTTTTCCTAAATAAATAAAACAGCACCACATTTTTTTTCAATTTAAATTTGTGAGCGCGAGCAGTCCTGACTTTGAATCTTGCACCTCTGATTGACTTCTGAGCACAAGAACAGTGAAGCACACTCCTCTGTGAATCCATATGGTTTGATTCATTGTTTTCAGCAAAGGTATGGAAAAACAGATCTTCTGCATTGTTCTAGAGGAGCTTTCTGCCAGAGCCCACTCTCACAATTTGACTTCTCTTGTGGGCTCTCTTTTTGTTTTTCAGGGGACAACCTGTGGTGCGTTTATACAGGGAGGCCCCTACCATCCCTGTCCACTGCTGTTGGTGCATCAGATGATGTCCAGTGAGGGTAGCAGGAGGGCATGAGAATCACATCCAGTTGCACCACTCCAGTTTCCCTTTAATTTGTTTCTCTTCCATGGATGTCCCGGGTCTCAGTCCTGAGAGTCAGAAATTTGTGACAGACAAATCTGGATTGTGTGATGTACCTGGAAGTAAATATTCCTATGTGATATTTGCACCTACCTGCGCACAGAACTCGAGACTAGTCAGAGCCATATACAGGGAAGAAAGTTGAAACAATGTGAATAATTGGAGGAAAGGAAATATGTATTCAATACAAAGTTTTGACCATTTTCTTTTTATACTGTTTATTAAAAACTTTGTCAGTTTGACCTCAGTGCCAGGAAAGCTCATGGAGCAGATTATCTTGAGGGTCATCACGCGGCACTTGCAGGGCAAGCAGGCGATCAGGCCCAGTCAGCATGGGTTTATGAAAGGCAGGTCCTGCTTGACGAACCTGATCTCCTTCTGTGACAAAGCGACGCGCTTGGTGGATTAGGGAAAGGCTGTGGATGTGGTTTACCTTGACCTCAGTAAGGCTTTTGACACCGTTCCCCACAACATTCTCCTCAAGAAACTGGCTGCTCGGGGCTTGGACTGGCGTACGCTTCGCTGGGTTAGAAACTGGCTGGATAGCCGGGCCCAGAGAGTTGTGGTGAATGGAGTCAAATCTGGTTGGAGGCTGGTCACTAGTGGTGTCCCCCAGGGCTCGGTACTGGGGCTGGTCCTCTTTAATATCTTTATCGATGATCTGGATGAGGGCGTCCAGTGCACCCTCAGTAAGTTTGCAGATGACACCAAGCTAAGTGCGTGTGTCGATCTGCTCGAGGGCAGGAAGGCTCTGCAGGAGGATCTGGATAGGCTGGAGCGATGGGCTGAGGTCAACTGTATGAAGTTCAACAAGGCCAAGTGCCGGGTCCTGCACCTGGGGCGCAACAACCCCAAGCAGAGCTACAGGCTGGGAGATGAGTGGCTGGAAAGCTGCCTGGCCGAGAAGGACCTGGGAGTATTGGTTGATAGTCGGCTGAATATGAGCCAGCAGTGTGCTCAGGTGGCCGAGAAGGCCAACAGCATCCTGGCCTGTATAAGAAGCAGTGTGGCCAGCAGGTCTAGGGAAGTGATTGTGCCCCTGTACTCGGCTCTGGTGAGGCCGCACCTTGAGTACTGTGTTCAGTTTTGGGCCCCTCGCTACAGGAAGGACATGGATGTGCTCAAGCGAGTCCAGAGAAGGGTGACCAAGCTGGTGAGGGGTCTGGAGAACAAGTCTTACGAGGAGCGGCTGAGGGAGCTGGGGTTGTTCAGCCTGGAGAAGAGGAGGCTCAGGGGCGACCTTATCGCTCTCTACAGGTACCTTAAAGGAGGCTGTAAAGAGGTGGGGGTTGGTCTGTTCTCCCACGTGCCTGGTGACAGGACGAGGGGGAATGGGCGAAAGTTGCGACAGGGGAGTTTTAGGTTGGATGTTAGGAAGTACTTCTTTACCGAAAGGGTTATTAAGCATTGGAACGGGCTGCCCAGGGAGGTGGTGGAGTCACCATCCCTGGAGGTCTTTAAAAGACGTTTAGATGTAGAGCTTAGCGATATGGTTTAGTGGAGTACTTAGTGTTAGGTCGGAGGTTGGACTCGATGATCTTGAGGTCTCTTCCAACCTAGAAATCTGTGATACTGTGATACTGTTTACTAAAAACTTTGTAATTAATAAATTATTTAAAGTTACTAAACACTAATCTATTCTACCTTGGATATTTATTTATTTTTTATTATTTTATTTTAAAGATGGATACGCTGAGATGGCCTCCTGAGGCCATCAGTAATTTAATATCAACGCACCTTACTGGGTCCAGTGAAGTAGGATAATTCAGGATAATCTCTTATTACTTGTGTTTTGGTGTATGTCACTACAAGGGTAGATTCCATATGGATCTGTATGGGGTTCTGTACCCCAGGAATTTAAAAGCTGTATTGCAAGAATACCTCAGAAAGGAGAATGACTATGGCAGTGGTAAGACCACAAAGTGTTTAAAGTGACTAACTTGGTCATTCTAAGCCAATAATAAACATTTTAAAATACATAAATAAATGTTTCCTGTTTTCCAAATTGTACCATAGAAAACAATGCTAACTACACACTATTTCAACACTTTGTCTGGATTTAATATAAATGTTTTTAAAATGTGAAACTGAGTAAAGAAGATATTGGATTTCTAATAAAAGTACCACTCCTTTGTTAGCTCTTTTGAGGCTTTGGAGTTGATAATCTGATTCCACCAAGAAAATATTTTCTTTTTATAAATGCAGTTTTTAAGCAATGCTTCTTCTACTTCCTATGGTCTTGATATGTGTTGGAAAGTAATGACAAGTACCAGATACTTATTTTTAGATGATCAAGTAATTTTAAGAGCTAAGTGCTATTAATACAGTGCAGCACATATTCTAACAATATATCTGTTGATGTATATGATGAATTTGTAACAGTGCACAATATTTGGTTCATTTGAGGTCTTTCTTTGGTGGGAATTCAGGTAGTTTTAGCTAAACAGTATTTTTCTTTCACTTCAGAAAGGTAGAATGGTAAAGTGCTAAACCTCTTTAATCTACATATGTAACAAAAGTGTTCCCCCATAATAAAGGAATTTTCATCTCATCCTAGCTCATGTGAGATACTCAGAATTTTGAGTGAATGAACATACAGGAGGAGAACATGGCGTATTCACTACGTCTACTTAACCACATTCTTCCTCTTACTGCTAGCTGAAAAGTGAGTCTAATTTGCTGATGAATACAATTAGAAGCAAATGATCCATTACATTAACTTTAATGAGCTGCAGCAGGTCACTTGGTTATGGATAGCACCATGCAAAGGTTACAGTTCAGGGCAATGGTAAATTTCTGACATCCACAAAGCATTTGTGCAGTAAACACAGCAGAAATGCACTAAATCTTCATCACAAAAAAATGGTTAGATTTCATAACACAGTGCTATTTGCTGTAGTTTTAGTTCTGCAGTTTAAGAGCTTAATAATTCATAATTAACTGTTGTATAACTGACAGCCACAAATAAAGGGCATTAACTTGGTGGTCTTGTAGTATAGAGGTGTGAGAGCAGGTTTGTCAAGCACTTCTCAAGCAGCAACAAGAAATAATTAATGATGTAGTAATAAAGCCCAGATTAGTCATATGTCACACAATGTCATCTGTACTCTCAAAAGGATTTAGGCTCATGGAAGGAATCTTAGTTTCAGAATATTAATACTGATAAACTCTAAAAGGTAAAAATAGCTGAGTGAATGACTTAAACTACTCTTATTGTAAAGTGATGTCATTGCTTATACTAATTTCTGTGACTGAAGTCTTGAAGATTTAGAACTGTGTTAATTGGAGAAATCAACTCCATATTCACATCTAGATATTTTATTCCACAAATATAATGATAGAGATTCAATGGCATTTACAGTTGTCATCATCAGAAATCTCTTGTTGGTCCAGTCTGAGCTCTGTAAAAAGCTATCACCCAAACGTACTGCAATCTCCAAACTGAGCCGACAGAGCACAGGAGCTTTCTGCCAGGGGTTCAGGACTACGAAGACACCTGGTGTGGGATCACAGCTGGAACACAGCTGAACCTGGTCCGAGCTAGCCTAGGTGAGTGCTTACTTCGGATAGGGCAAACTCAGGCAATTCATTCTGCTGATTACCTCCAGCAGAAGGGAGGAAGTAGGCAACTGGCATCTGTTATGCTAACACAGCTGTTTCTGACCACAGGTTGAGCTGAAAACTTACACTAGTTGGGGGATTTCTCATTCAGGTAACTACGTCATATTAAATGTACTAATCTCTAAAATGATTGCAGATATTTATACGTTTTGGGGAATACTCATTCATGCATTGTTCCTTTTTTTCTTCAATTATCTACAGTTGTCTTTATTTTGAAAAGGTTCAATTTAATAGATGATTAACTATTTTTTAGACCGTGATGAACTGCTTAATTTGACTGCTTGTTACTCTTATTTTTGATTTGTGTTTGATCACCTAGGTCATGCACCTTGAGTGGACAACAAACACTTCAGAAAGGGGAATAATGGTAGAGAAGCACAAATAACCAATGGTGAATAAGGAACACCCTTGTTCACACACAAATGCCCTTGTTTGCACATGAATATGGGTTTTTGTATGAAAAAGACCCATTCTCCAAACATCCATGTGAAGAGAAACCCATTCAGCATGAACGTTTGTGAACACTGAATAACAAGTGGATGAACAAGCCTGAATCAAACAGCCGTTCAGACTTTGAACCAATGTTCGCAAACACTGGTTTGCATTATTCACCCAGTCCTGTGAACAGCCATCTGTTCAATAACTGATAATGGACATGGAAGTTGGGTTGTTGGGTAGATATGGCTCATCAGGGAGACAATAGCTATCTATTTGCAGGATTTCTACTTAGTCCGTTGCAGGCGTAGCCTCTGTTCCTGTTGACCTGTGATATCGTGTTTTTCTTCTACTGTCAACATTAGGTTTTGCTTAATATATCATTTGAAATAAAATTGTGTATACACGTATACAGACGCGAACACGCCTACGCATGTATATATTTACAGTTGCTGGTTTTTATGTAGTGTCTAAAACATAAGTTAATGAGGTACATGAATATATTTTTTTTCTAACTTAAGTGCTTAGCACATGTTTAAGACCTAGAGTTGCAAAGATAAATACCTGTGTAGCTGAAAATCTGCTTTAGGTGTCTTCCAGATTTAAGACCAAATGGATTAGCATTTTGCAGAACTACACCCATCTGTGTATGTTAGAAAATAACCTTCACTGTTCTCAGGATTGTATCACTTTAATAAAAAAAATCAGTATTTTTCATATATCAGGACAGACCTTGAGAGAAAAAATTTTACATCCTGTTTCTCAACAAAATCCTCCCAACTATCAGACACCATTCCTCTTCAAAAGATGATAACTATGTTTCATTTGGAAAAAAAAAAAATTATATGAAAATAATTAACAACAGATAACTTGTCTCTATCTTCTGGTGCAGTATATTTACTCCAGATATTTCAATGAGTAATGAGCCTGTTTAAACCTATAGGGAAGTTATAACTGCTTTTGTTCTTCCTATGACAGGTTGGTAGCTATATTTCTATGCAACTGATTTAGTGTAATTTGTCTTAAAGTCTGAAATCTTTCCAAGTGCTTCTACTGCTTTTCTAACCCCTAAATGAAATATTTCTTTGGGTTTAGAAAGCATCAAAATAATGTCTGTGTAAAGTGCCAATTTATATTTTTGATTTCTGATCTCAGCTTCCTGCAGTCTTAACTGTATCCTTTATCATTCTTGGGAGCAGTTAGTTGCACTGTCAGCGCAAGTACCAAAAGTAAAGAAAATCTCACATCTCTATTCATCAAATACATTTCCAATGAGTACAAAGTATTCTTTTACTATGTTTTAGCACTTGTTTAAAATGTTAAATAATTTTCCTTCTTTTTGCTTTATCCCCTCCCAGCTTTCTTAGCCTGAAAAAACAAAACAAAACAAAAACAAAAAGAAAACAACCCTAAGTTCAATTCTTAAAATATTTGCAATAATTATAAAAGCAAGGATAGAATAAATTAAGATTATAGCTACACCTGGTTCCAAACTGTACTTCTGTAGTTCTTTGATTCTTCACTTTGTCAACATAGCTAGGGGTTTACTCTAACTCACACATGATTCAATATTTGCTCATTTCAAAGAGCTGGGGAATCAGATCTCAATGCAGAAACTTTGTTCCAACCATCCAATGCTATTTGCAAAGCAGTTGCTCCATTTCTCATCTGTGAATTACAACCTGAACATGTATGCGTTATCACACCTCAGATAGAAAATGGAGAAACACCTGATTACAAGTTTAAATAAAAAACATGGATTTAATTTCTACTGAATTATAAAAAACTCATATCAACCATGCATATAAAATGCATATGCACATTTTCAGTTTCCTATGAAAATGGAGGGACTGAAGTTGAGATTACAGTTGCAGTGTGGCATTCTTTTAATGCCATTGACTAAAACAAATACAAAGAACTAAGAAACAGCATGTTAGAGTGATGATTCCAAATTGTGATACTTTGCAATAGGCCTGAGTGCAACCATGGCTTATGGCTACCTTGCATTTTAGAATTTACCTTGTAAAGAGGGAAGACAGAAGAGTAACTAAAGCAGTTAATCAGTTGATGGGAAAAGGAAGTAGCTTATTTAGAAAAAGCAAACAGGATGCAAAGGTTTGGCAATGGAGCCATTGGCCAGCTGATGGATGACAAAGAAAGACTGAATCAGTTTTTATCGGTGTATTAAGAAACATTTAACATTTGACGACAAGCAGACTTCTTGGTGCTCAGCCGTTGAAAAGGGAGTGGCTGATCAGCTTTTGATCTTTCAATAAAACTGTCAAATAAAAAAAGCTATCCCTTGTAAAATATGCTATTTACTAAATCAGTTTTGTTAAATAATATTTTCAGCTGTTCCCTCCTCAACTTTCCAAGGCTGAAAGCTTTGTGAAGAATGTGGTGTAGCTGCCACCCATTTTCTTCAGGATGGCCTTCAACACGGTGGAAGCCACCAAGGTGTATGCCTTTGTGTCCAAGGCAATTATGAGGGATGAGTGCTACCATCATATCCTGTGTGTCATTGCAGCTTGGTTGTGAGTATGGTTGCAGTGGCTCTTTCAGAGGAGCAAAGAGTTACAAAGAAAGTCTGGCAGTGTGTGGTTTGGTTTATTCAAAAACTGAGGCATTTCCAGGGAAAGTCCCTTCCTGAAGAAAACATGGACCATTTCTTTTAAAAAGCTGTGTATTGAGTTGGTGGTTTTTTTACTGCATAACAATATTTATGCAGTCACAAAGTCAGACAATTTTGGACAAGTCACTGTTATCCAAAGATTATAAAGAAAAGTTTTGAAGAGCCAAACTTTCAACTCCTTTATATGCAGTAAGGGAAGCACCATATTCGTTCTTGTCTCCCTTATTCCCAGAACATCCTCCCCAGGAAGACACGCTCTCCTCTGGAAGAAGTGACTGAGCACCATCACTTCTGGAGGGCCTGCATCCTGCAGAGTATTTAAAATGCTCTTCCTGCAATAAACTCACCTTAGCTACAGCATTACTTAATTATTTCACCAACTTTTTGTCAACTGTCTGCTTTATGTTTTTGCTCCTCTCTGAAATACTTCTCTGACCTCTTCCAGACCTGGCACTGGGCTAATAATATTGCCTCTGATTATGGCCTTGGCTGCCCTCCAGCTCATACTTCTGAGTGCATTATAAGGCTGTCTGAACCCTGCAGAGCTCAGATCATGAAGGGGCTTGTTGAGCTGAACCACACAGCTGAGGGGCTGGTAGTGAAACTGCAAGAGCAAACTGCTCTTGGTGGCATCTCCCACCCCTGTGGGCACTCATCACCTTGCCAACACCTCTTTCAGCATCTTCTTTCTCTCCAGCACCTTCATGGGATTCACTGGGATGGAGGGAAAGAAAAGGACAACTGTCATGAGATGTTTTATAACCCATTTGCCAGGTGTAAACTACAGGTTTTTCTTTACCAAGGTGAGGAAGTGAGAAATCAGCACTCCCCACCACCGAGCCCACTTTGATGCAAGTGGTTCCTATCACTCCAGTATATGCTGTCATTGATTTTTACTACAAAAAAAAGCATTTCTAACTGAAGTCCTAAACTTAAGCTAAACAGATACAAACTTTTACAGCTAGTTGGTTCCAGTGCCCATCTTCTTAACTGCTTAACATTAATTTATGAAGACCACAAGAAGTTGTTAGTATATCTCATTACTTGAGCTACTGTAAGAAATATCATAATACTTGCTAATTCCTCCCAGTAAAGCTCCCTATTTAGATAAACTTTAGTGAACTGTTAAATATCTATCCATACAACGCGTGAGTTCTCATGTTAGGAACATAAATTGCCTCAGTTGTCACAGCTTCTTGCACAAAGACCGTGTTACTCAGAAACTCTTTGCTATCTATGTCTTTTGTTTAGACTTTAAAAGAAACAGATTTCATTGGCACCTAAAATGTAACATAAATAATCACTTTGTTTTTCCTTTTACTTGCACATTGATCAAGCTCAAATACATTAGAACCAAAGTCAGTTTTTCATTGATCTTAATGGTTACTGAAAGAGGTCTTAAATGCTTATATCCAGAGAATGGATAAAGAAAAGCAAAGCTGATTTGTCTGTGAAATCATGGTATTAGGCAGCAAGATTTCCTGCAGTTTGATTTATCTATTTCTACAGTAATATATATATTACCATATATATATACAATGTTTCTTGCTACAGAATGACTAAAACCAAAATAAAACAAAACAACAACGAAAAGATGTAAAATAGTAGTGCTAAAACAGATATTTTATGATTGGTCTTTAAAATATAATTTTTCTTTGCTTTTTTTTTAATGACAAATACAGAATTGACAACAAAGCTTTATTTATGTGGTTACAATCTACTTTGTTTAGCTCCTAAATCAGATGCAAATCTCAAGTGGGCTTATTTATCAGAGACTTGTTTAATGGAAAGAATATCTTTGTTAGATATTGAAAGTGCATATAATCAAAATGTGGTCCTGAGATCCTGACAAAAACCTCTCATCTTCAGTAAACAAAACATAGAGATGCATTCATTCATACTTGTGTGTACTACATTTATATTTGCATGTATATATGGGTATATATATATGCATATATTATATATAATCTATTAAATATGCATACACACAGCTATTTAATTTCACTGAACATAAACAATAAAAACAGTTCTCTGAATGATTTCCCCGTTTCCCTAAACACAGAACACTTTCTTATACTCTGAAATTCCTCAATAACATTTAGTAAAGTTTTGATGATATACAACTTCTGTACTGTCTATGCTATGTTTATTGCAAACATCAGGCAGAATATCTTTGGGTGAACACTGAGCTGCAAATGTGCTCATTTTATATTTACATGTGGCATATCAGTCGGACAAATATGGTCAAAACCACAAAGGATGATCTGGAACTGCTGCCAGCTCCCGGTAGGAGAGGACTACATATACAATCCTAGGTGCAGAGGAAAAGATTTTGGCTATGAAATCCCAGAAGCCCAAACTCTAGGAGAAAAACACTGTCCCTAAAGACATATAAATGTTTTTGTACCTGCCAGGTGCTCCTAGCTGGTTCTCCACAACTCTTCTCCTTCCCAAACCTCCAGAGGATGAATGAGCACTACTCCTGGCTTCTTTGCTGCATCATTTGTCAAAAATATAGTTTTTCTTGGCCATTCCCTGGTTTATTTTCCCCAGCTGATCATAGGACACCTGTGAATGTTGTTAATACATTAGCAGTAGGATTATTTATTTGAAACCTCTGTTTCAAAGCTGCTCTGTGAGAGCTGAGGGAAAAGGTCCTTCTACACCCATGTTTTGGCCTTTTTTTAATTATTATTTTCTTTTTATTTTTCTTCTTCTGGATGGGGAAGTCTTAAACCTTCACCCCTAAGAAGAGAAGTAAACAGCTTCTCTTTTGCTTAGCTTGTCCCCTCCCAACGCCTTTTCACTGATCCAGGAGTGTTTTCATTTGAATAGCCAAGGATAAGGCTGCTCATAGAGCTGAGGACATGGTGGTGGGGTAGCTGAAGTTTAGGATCAGGCTTCCGCCCTTCTAGAAAAAATATCCTCAGGTATGTGCAGTATTAATTGTACCTGTTCAGATCCTAAATCATCTTCATTTTTAAGCTACCAATGAGCAAACAACAGTTTTATGTCAATGTTAATATCAATTATAATATAGCTTTTACTTATTCTCTCTTTTTATGACCTTTTGAAGAGAAACTGATTGTGGCTTTACTCTGGCTTTAATAAAGTTACTTAAATGCATAACTGCAGTAGAATGACACAGTGGAATGAATATATCCTTCAGGGAGCTTGACCTCTGCTGCTGTTACAGATTTTTATTATTATTATTTTTATTTATTTTTTAGTGACCTCCTGATTTGATCAGAGTGAGGAACATCATCAGTTCAAAGTTAGTTTGGTAAAAACAATTTGGTCCAGTTAGACAAACATGTTATATGAAACAGATAGATAAATAAATACAGGCAGTGTAATAAAATCCAGAATTGACAGACTGTAATGAAAACCCTTCATAGATCCTGAATAAGGGTGTCACACTACTCACCTGTGCTCTCACAATACCATGCAGTGTAGGTGTCATGAGGAGAACCAGTGACTGCTCAGCTCATAGTTGCACAGTTTATCTCAGCAGGAGGCACAGAATGATGAGCATGAAGGAAAATCAGAAAACTTTCTTTGGTGTTGATGTTTAGATTTGACGAACTTGGACTGGAAAAACAAACGTTTTCCTGCAAATTCAGCTGATGCTTATAGGTCTTGACCACTGTAATTTCTCAGTCAAAGTGCTGATTTTGACAAGATACAATGGATAGGGAAGAGTGTAGACTAACTTAGACCCTGTCCATTGGGACAAAGATTATCTGAAAACTATGTTCCTAAATCCGCTACTATTTGTTCCTTGAAATTTTCCACATTCTACTACTACAAGGGTACAAGTATGTTCGAATTGATAGAATTGTGAAAAAAGATATTGAAGAAGAATGATTTCCTCTTTGAGCTGACCTTTCTTAAAGGCCATCATGTAATTTTGTTTTGTTTTATCAAATTTGTGTTTGTGTGTGTTACATCCTTTATTTATTTACTTTTTTTTTTTTTTTTAAATCACATCAGGGTAAGTAATGGCTTCATTGATTGTATTTTCTTGCTTTCTGAAATCTGGGACTACATAGGATGGAACAGGAGTCCAAAGAGCATTAAAGCAAACTTCAGTTCCACAAAAGACTTAAAGAGAAAAACAACCAAAAACAGTAATAATGTAGCCAAAAATCCAATACCTGGCAGACCATTTAAGAGATCTGGAGCACTGTATAGTTGTCCAAAGAATCAATGTTTCATTTGTAGTTGCTCTTGCAGCAGATATTTGGTTTAGTATTTAACTGTATATCCCTCTATACTTATAAATATTGTTAGTGCCTTGTTAAAGCACATTCTGGACTTTTTCCCTTGGCACCCTCCCCTCCAAATAATTTCCTGTCACTAGTATAAACTGCTGTCCAGTAATACCAGAACAGTTTCAAACAATGAATCATATTTCAAAGTTTCTTGTGAATTGAACAGTGTATGAAGATGGCCATTTAACAAGTAGTTGAAACCTGAAGCCTGATGACCAGGTGCCACTTAGCAGTCATAAGGGGAAGATTGCTTCACAGGAGCTGATGCAGAGCCTGAAGATTACAGTGGGTACAGGGCTGCCCCTCATGAGCTCTGATACCCACCACTATGCTCCTGACAATTAATTTTTGCTCTGTAATACAGCACAGGCAATAACTTAAATGGTCCCAGTAGTTTACAATCAAATGAAATTAATGTATTTTCAAAACCCAAAGTTCCGGGATATAAAGAGGGAAATAATATGCTGAGTAACTGACTGCCCAAACAAGGTGTAGTCATCAAAACCTTTGCCTGTCCCCCTTCCCTAAAACATGAACTATGGTAGGATATGTCTTACCTGACCATTTACACCTAAGGCTGTGGAAGTGCAGAATTTTGTTACATATGTTGTTTCTTCTGCTGTCAGCCCAGTATATTTTCTACCTTGCATTTGTCTGACTTTTGGAGCTGATGCATGATGCTGCCTACCTCCTGCACACACCAGCACCCACCAAGGTGTGCAGGAATTGTGTTACCAATGCTGTCTTGTGCTGTGCTGATGTATGCTGCTAACACTGCTCTCAGAAAAGTGATTCCTGATTTCCAATGTCTCAGCATCAAGTGGAGAACTATTTCTCTTTCACAGGGGCTTGCCTGGAGGCAAAGAGACAAGAACAACACACTCACTACTGGAGACCTGCATATTTATAGCCAGACACTGGCCAAGTCCAGCCGAGTGCACCACTGGTGTCATCCCGAATGGATAGGCAATGTCCATCTGCATGATACAGCACTACTTGTTCAAGACAATTCACCAGTATTTTGGAGATTTGGTAAGCCTTCATTTCTGGGAGACCATTAAATGTTGGTTGAAAGGAGCTTGTTTTTTCTCAACATGCTTTCAGCTGCAACTTCAAAAGATGAAACTATTCAAAACCTAAGTTTTTGTTTTGTAACATTTTTGCCTTTTCAGTGTTTATTTATTTTACCAGGATGTCACAATTTGGGGGTCTAAGTAGGAAAAGGGTGCAGTTCTGACTGACTCAGAAGTACTTTCTCCTTTTTTTTTTTTTTTTAAATCTTTTTCTTGGTATTTATCTCTTTTCTTGTAACTGTTTTACATAATAAAAGAGTTGTTGTGTTTTCTCCCCAGAAGGCAAAACAGATATCTTCAAAAATGCTGCTAGCACAAAGACCTTAAAATAGTTTTGACCATTGCTAAGATACCCCGGGCAAACACTAAAAAAGGGAGGCAAAATAATATGAAGGTTGGAGGTGGCACAAGTTCTGCCAAAGCAAACAATTGGAAAAGGAAAAACAAACACCCTCCCCCAGCTTCCCCCAGAATGCACATGTAAATTCAATCACATTTACAAATAAATTTTCTTTGGTTATGCTTACACCTTTACATGTGTGCTTTACACGAGTGATTGTCAACATTTACTTATGTAAATACTGAAGACCCATGATTTTGATCTTTGTATATGCAAATATTTACCCTGGAAGTCTTGTAGTACGATGTCACACCTCTGGAACCACCCACTGACTGTGTTCCAATCCCACCATGTGTCACAGCCTTGGTTCAGAAAAAGCAAAACAGGCCAAACTTGATAATTAAAAAAAAAAAAGGCAAAACTTGACCATGGTTTTTGGCAGCAGGATGGGGCAAACACTTCAACACGTCTTGCATCTGTGATGCTGGAGCTAGAAAAGCGCAGAGCGGTGATTTCCTTGGAAGAATGTTTTTTTTGTTTTTTGGGGGGGGGGCGCATGGAAAGCTCAGAGTTCCTCTGAATTCTTTGCTGGAATAAAATAGTTGAGATAGATAAAACTGTATTAGGAGTCCTCCACTGAGCTGTGTAAACTGCCAAGGGAGAATTATGTCTGAATTCCTTATATTGCCTAGCTTTTTATTGAAAGTCATTTTTGGGAAAGGTACATCTAGCTCAAAAAAAGGAACCTACAACTCCATCCAAGGTAAGTGCTTTATAAGCTGTCACGCATTTGTCATATAATCAAGAAAATAAAAATTGCAGGGAACTTACCTAGGTCAGTGTACCTCTGATTTAGTGTGTGGACTTTTACACAGTTGTAGGGAACTATTTGCAGTTTCTCAAAATGGTTGAAAAAAAATATCCACAACAACATAATAGGGAGCTTTCTGCTGCAATCAAGTAAAAGTAATTTCAGTCTTCTCACATGTAAGTCCAAAAGGAGGGCAAGCACACTGCACCAAAGACTGATTCAGAATCATTTGCTTAACTTCTGAACCTGTGTAAAATATTATGTCCCAGAATTTCATTTGACCATTTGTCATCTATATTACTGTCTTTTGTTTGCAACTATGGAGATAATGTAATATCAAAAAAACTCTTCCCCCCACCAAATCTAGCCAAATCAAACCAAAATAAACAAAGCCAAACAAACAAACAAAAACAAACGTAGTGTGATCAACAGAGAAGAATGGAGAAGACAAGTTATTTTTTTCAGTCATACCTTTCCACTGAAATTTGGTTTTGTACCTCATGGGCACTCCTCTGAAAGGTTAATCCTTGCTCATATTCACCTACCTGACTCCTCCTCATCCAAGAAGTCAGCATCTTCCTTCCCAGGCTGGAAGCCTTTCCCTTGCAACCTAAAGCTTTGGTGTGCTATCTTTTTGACATTTTCCTAAAGGCATAATAAATCTCTGCTATTGTGTTATGTCTTTTATGTTTAAAATAATGAAGAAGTAACATGTTTGTGTTTAAAACGTTTTTCCCAGCTACATTACCACTTTAGCCTTGCAACAATATCCTTTCAGGTTAAGGATACATTTTCAGGTCTAGTGCTGCTATTTCGGTGATTGTTTCCAGGATATTTTAAGGCAGGTTCTGAAGAACATCACAGAAACTGCTAACCTGCAACGATATCTCAGGCAATAGCAGGTTTTTTTCTAAGCTTCTAAACAGATGGTAGCCAATCCAAATTCAGCAGTGCTAGCAAGCAGCACCCAATAAAACTGTAATTGATGCATATGGTACCTGCTAAGCTGTTAAAAACCATCTACGTGGCATTAAAGGGAAATTGTTTAAATGTCCTGATAGAATTAGACCTGAATTTTGGAGCAAATCTGTGAGAGAGGAAGTCTCCATGTCTTCAACCTCTTGATAACCACTCTGCTTTTATACTACAGTAGTTCCTGCCCCTTGCTTTCTAGACACCTTCCAGAGAGAAGCCATACATAATGCCACCATGAAGACATGCATAAGGTCTTTCAGGCTGTAACAAGAAGCCAGGCAGAGGAAAATGAGATGGTTTCTTGTGATTGCAAAGTCAACTAGATACAAAAGAGCATAATGTGACTTTTTTGTTCTACGTTCCTTACTGTGTGTTTTACAGAAAACTTCTTTTTCAGCAGTTTGCTTTCACTGTAACGCAGCTTAGTGTCACAACTTGACTTGTTTGTCTCTTGAATAAGCAGGAGGAAAGGAAAAACACAAACATGCAGCTCTATTTAACTCAGTCTGATTAGCCCACAGAATGGCTTGGGGGAAGGAGTGCTTTACCACATTGTGAACCACAATGAGATTTTAATGGAGAATGGTGAGGTCCAAGCTTACTAGTTGATTTACACAATGGGATGTGACACTAAAAATATTGTATATTACTTATTGTCTCTGCTAAAAATATATATATATATAATAAAAAATCAATTTTCTCTTAACAGGTGAGATGTTCTTGCAATTTGACTTCTACTCAGAAAATAACCAAACATCATGTATGAGGGAATGGATGGATGTGTGCCACATGTCGGAAGATATATATTTTTTCAAATGCAGCATAACGTGAACACTAGAATTGTTTCCTGGAGAAAATGTGTGAAATTCTACAAGGGGGTAAAAACCAATAGGAATGTAGCATTTAAAGGTATGTTTGCCCTGCACAGAACAGTGTTCTGTAGAGAACCTGGGGTTAACCCCAAGTGAGACCCAGCAGTATAGGCTAGACCAGGCTTAGCACTTTGATTGTGCTTCTTCTGAAATGGCCTTGCTTATAAGGTAGTTCCAGCTCATTGTAATGCTCTGGTAAGGCCCAGAGGCATACATGTAGCTACTGAAAAGCAGAGGAATGGGCACCAAGAGCCACTGAAGCTGCTTTACCAAAATTCCTTAGAGGAAACCTCTGTACATACAGTCAAGTTAAACCATGGTTCAGTTCTCTAAGTACCTTATTTTTTTTTTTAATTATTTATTTATTTTTAAGTGTATGGGCTGAGAAGAAAATTGAGAATGGAGAGGCCGTTCTCCAGTAGAATGCTGTTTATAGTCCTTCTTGAGAAGAAAATGAGACAATAGAGAATGAGAATGAAGGGTGGAGGGTTCTACCCAACCCTGTTTGACCACTGTTGGGTGTTGTGAGCATGACAATAGTGTTATATGGCAAGAACACTGAGCAGATATTTATAAGGAACCTCCTTTCTCTGTGAGGAGCAATATGGTAAAAAAACTAAGATGCTTGTTTATGTATTGGAGAAGTGCCAGGAGTAAAAGTGAGCTGAGTGGGGGTGGCAATTGGCCTTCTCACATTCACACCATGAGAAATTATAGGCAGGGACAGGCTGTGGTGATTTTGAATGTGAAAATAAGAAGACATTAAAGAGATTCCTAGAAAAGATGATGAAATCCAAATAATGGATTGGAAAAATAACCCAAGCAACTGACTACCAGTAGAACTATATTTCATTTAGCAGGGGAAAAGATAAAAGAAAAAAAAAAAAAGGAAAAGAAAAAGAAAAAGAAAAACGGAGATGCAAAATGATGAGAGACTGAAAGGATTTTTTTTATTATTATTTTTTTTCACAGAGATGTTAGAAAATCTGTAGCTCGGGAATACCTTTCAGATAGTGTGTGTGAAATATATACATCATCCAAGCTGCGAGGTTCTAGAAAGCAATCCAAGGTGAGCTGGGCACTTGAGTTACATGAGTGGTGGTGGTGGTGCACAGGATACTAGAGAAAGCACACAGAAGCAAGTTTTGGAAGAATGGAAATTGCTGTTTTATCCAACCTAGGCTGGAAGTGACAACCAGAGATTTGTGAGAAAGTTTTCAAGAAACAGGCTGAGATTTTTATCTGGGATAGACCTAATGTAGAAAAGGGTTTCCATCTGTCTGTCTGGAATGGAGAGGAAGATTTGGAAGTTACCTACATAAAGCAGGGGTTCAACCTGAGTTTATCAATACAATTATTGAAGTCCTACAAAGTAAATGAATGGGGATTTAGAATAGAACATCATGACGTATTCACAAAAAAATCAAGAATGAACATGGGAAAAATTCTCCTTTGAAGGCAATACAATGAGAGAAAGCCTCCACAAATCACACACAAGGATAATGAAGAAGGGAAGGAGTTACAGACATTCATCTCAAGCTTTCAGGAGAATATGAAAAACGAGGTCAGAGTGAGTCCTGAGGTGGCAATTTGGGCAGCACTTGAGAGCTGTGGAAGTGCAGAGGGAGCTGAAGCAGGTGCACAGCAAGCTGAGACATTAAACAGAATAGTGGGGGTGAGAAACTGAAGAAGTGTATAGGACTAGGGCTGGGTTCTTCATTTTGTTTTTAAGATGGAAGAAGCTAAAGTGTGTTTGCCTTTGAGAGAAAAGAGTCAGCTGGGACTGAGAAGTAAAGGCAAAAGGTAATTCAGGAGCCAATTTATCCTAACATGTCCTCAAAAGATTCTTTTGAGCTGCTTAGAGCAAACTCTTTGTAGCTTTGGGTTAAAGCCCAGGAGTGCACTTTTTATCTAGAGGATCTCTTGATGACAACTCCAGTGCTGGAAATGTACATTCTTTTAAAAGTACAGACATTTCAGCGAGTGCTAGAAATTAAAATCTGTCTGAGACACTGCTCTATTTACACTGATGATGAGTGGTTGCCTGTAGCAAATTGTTCCAGATAGCCTCTGGAGACAGAGATCAGGTATGGTCAAAGGAAGATAAAATGTTTGGCGAGTGTGCAGGCATACCAGGGGTTCATAACCTTTCATAGGGTCTAAACAGTTCCAGCCTTGTGACACACCATGATCTGCCAGCACCCAGTCCTGCCAAGTGCCAGAATTATATTGTAAATCTCATGAAGTCATGCTTTCCTTAAAGTGTTCCAGTTCATTCTCTTACATTAGAATATCAGCTTTAATTAAAAAAAAAAAAAAAAAAAAAAAAGCTCTAGTCTACATATTCAGAAAAAAATCTTTAAAAATATCCCCTAAAGTCTTCGGAAACATAAATAAAAGAATCACACATATATTACTTTCTAATACCTTGTGATTTTCATATAATGAGTTGGCAATCTTGCCTACTTGCAATTTAAGCAATTTAAGCCCCTAAGATACTTTAGAGGCTGGCTTAATTTTAAATAAAATTTAAAAATCTGTTGCAGAGTACACGCAGAGGCAGTGGATCCCAAAATGTTGTTTTTGGGATCAGATTATGGTAATGTGCCTATCAGTTTCTGGTTGACTTTACATTGCCTTCACAGCATATTCAACTAAAGTGTGGAAAATAAGCCTGTGAAACTATGTGAGAAAATATGGTGGCCACGAGGAAACTGAGGGTTGATTATTAGTCAAAAGAAGCTTAAGAATCATGGGTGCAAAGGTGTGCTTTTATTGCAGAGTGATCTGGGTTGTATGTTTTCAAGCTCTTCGTTTCCACTGAGATTATCAGTCACACTGCTGAGCACTGCTGTGCTCATACAGGCACCTTTCTCCCTGCAGAGTGACCCAACACTTTTCCATACCCACTATTTTTTTTTCCAGCACTTTTCCATAACCACAATTTCCATACCCAACTCACTGCTGTGTTTGCGGTGCACTGGGAACTGACCAGAGCTACCTTTGTGCTGAACAGCCCAGGTAGTGGTAACATCTAACCACAGCAAGGAGCACAATGTAGGTTAACCACCCAATTATTTGTCCTGCTTCCCAAGTGGGTCTCAGCACATGCCACATACGCTAATGTGATCAGTACCTAAAGACATCAGCACCAACCCTGAGATCCCTAAAACAGTCCTGCCCCCAGATTTCGGAGCTGTAGCACTTGTCTTATATGGCTGTGGAGTTTCAGCAGACGGATTAATTTGTTAATGGCTGAAGAGCTTTTCTCCCCATTTTTGCATACAGAAAGAAAAGGTGAAGCCCTGGTGACCCCTGTACAAAGCTAGTTTGCAGTGGCACTGCAGGTTGGCTGTGTTAGCACAAGGGCAAACACAACCGTGTGTGATATGGGGGTCTTCTCAACATATGGGACATGAAGTAAGGCTTGGGTGAGTGCTGACATGGCTGAAGCCAATTGTGTTCTTCAAAAGAGAAATAAATACATGGGAGTGTCTTGGAAAGCAAGAAAATGGTCAAAGTGGAGGAACCAAAATCAAATTGTGCCTAAGTTACCAGTCCGATCAGCTCGCTTATATCTGTTGCTTGGACACCTGTGGGAGATTGGTGAAAGGGTTCTGCCCACCACATCTGTACTTTTGCTTCCCAGTCTCTGTATAGGACTCAAGACCTAAAAAGACATCCTGAAGTCTGAGGAGCTCTGGCGGTGGCCCATATGAGGACCCAAACACATGAACCAGCATGTGAGAAGTCAGCATGGCTGGTTGGTACAACGTAACTTAGATGGTATTATATTCAAATCACACAGCTACAGGGATTAAGACAACAGAGACAGCAACACAGAGCTCATGGACAGGAGAATGAACATTATGAGCTGTGTAGGGAACAAGACAAGCAGAGGGACTGACATTGCTAAGCTCACATACAAAAAAGATAGCTTTGCTAAGTATAGAGGCTCAACTTATAGACTGTAGATTGCTTTAAAGAACGTGAGTCTGAAGGACATCAAACTTCAAAGTAGTGATGAACATTTTCAGTAGCAGTCTTTGTGTCTAAAAATACAGATTTACTGAAATAGGAATAGTTGACAGGTATATTCTATTTTGGCAAAGCTTCCCATAAAACAGAAAAGTCCTAAAGAAAATGTGCTACACAATCTCTTAACTTATGGTGTTTATTGGCTGTTTACTCATGGGCCTTCCTCAGGCTTTTGCCAGCTCAGACTGCTGAGGTTTTTAGAGAGCACAGAGTACAGAAGCCTCATGTCTTCCAGGTACATCAGTATTTGAACATATTTAATATAACATGTTTAATATATTAAGTTTCCACTTGAGAGGAAAGTAGCTTTTCATTTAATTTTGGGATGACAATATTTTCCAAATTCCAACCCTTTCTGAAACTGAAATTAGTACAGTTTTATCCCACAGATTGTCTACATGTATGAGTGCTGAACTGTTTGGCTCCAGTATCACCTTCCTTTGCAACCAAGACACCAGAAGAACCAGTAAAATCTATTTATCTTCATTAGTCAAAGAGTAAGACCAGAGAAGGCACCCAAGAAGAGGTGCAGTTTGGACCTTTTCCAAGAAAGAAGTGAGGTGTGGACTTCCTACAGCCAGCAGACAATCATCACGAAGCTGGCGAAATCATGACACACATGCAAGTGTACGCTGCCTACTGTCCAAGCTTCTGAATAATCCTCACAAGGAGAGAGCAAAAAGGAAATCTTTGTGATTTATCATTCACATTTATCTTGTGCTGACAAACAATAAAAAACAATGTACGCCTGACAAAGAGTTCAGCTGATCTCCTTCTGCGGAGATGGTGGCTGGGAGAAAAAATGATTGTTATTTTAGCTGTAGGATCAGTACTACCTGATGGACAGTTAGCAGTAGGAATTAAAAGATAAAATCAGTAAAACCTAGTGAGGAAGACTATTTCAAGACAATGAAACAAAAAAAAGAAGATATGCAACTTACTACCCTCTAGGATAAGCACTCATTTAAAACATTAATTCCTGTTCAGCCGAAGGCAGAGACCCCACAAATGTGCTTCCCAGACACACTATTGATTTCTGACCTACAAATTACTCTCCTTGAAGGAGGGCTTTGCAGAGCGCAGACAGTGTGGGAAGAGGGCTGGAGTAGACTGGGTACTTCTCAGCTGCAATCTGCATAATGTTTAGTATTCAGTGAGTTAAAGCACGCAATGAAAGGGAACTGTCACTGCAATCTAGAAGATATAAAGAAATGAAGGGGTGAAAAAAAGCCGTATGCTAATAATCCACTCAGTAATTAAGTGAAGATCGCTGCCAAGCGCCACTGCCACTTTCAAAGGGTAATTTGTACAGGAAATCATAGAGTCATTGTCAAATCATTTCAGGATAAAAGGAAAGTCATCAACTAAGATAAGATAAATGCTGGGTGTCTGGCAGCATGTGCCCTAGGAAATGCCTTTGCTTTTTTATATTAAAAAAAAATTGCAAAAGTGGGGCTAGGAAAACTTGACATGTTGAAATGCACGTTTACTATTAATAATAGGGGTGATATATGCATAGATGCATTATTAAATAGGTAACTGGAACAAAAAAAAAAAAATGTAATCATCAAGTGAGCCAGCTAAAAGGGACTTAACTTTCAACAATGTGACTTTTAAGTTAAACCTTCAGTAAATCAGAACATACTTCATCCCATCCTCTGAAGAGTCTTTTGTAACTAATATACTTTAATAACCCTTTCTTCTTAGTATGGGATAGTCTGTGGGAAAGCCAGTTTCCCCCACCTAAAAAATAATAATAATAATAATAAAATAGTCACAAGACAAGAAGTGCAGCTTTACAACTGCTAACCTCCTGCAGATCCCAACCAAGGTCTGCATATTGCCATGTCAGAACTTTCAGGTTCTTCCAGGCATCAGTGTGTCTGTGTCAGGGTGACATTGCCACCAGAACAAGCTCCTGAGCTGCAGTCCTGCTCCTCTGCAAACACGTCATATGTATGATTTGCTTAGATTCATTTTTTTAAAATTTTCCTCCATGTTCTGTGTGGTTTTCTAATATATGTTTTCATCATCATGTCCTGATTAAAGGTACGCTTTTGTGAAGGATGCTGTCTTGCTGCAACCGTGCTTGAAAGCACATTGATACATCCACTGTACCAAGCAGCATTTAATGTTCAAAAAGGGCTTTGGTCATTTTGCAAGGGCCCATGCATTAAGGGCTGGACACAGGGAGGCCAGGAACTAACTCCCACGGGAGGTCAGGATTTCCCTGAGAACAAGATTTCACCCTGTACAACAGATGGAGATGAATCTGAAGTCTCTCTGGGGTAGTATTGTAAGACGAAAATAAGAAATTTAAGCATTTTCATTTGTCACGCCATGTATTGAATATGTTTTCCTCAGACTAATGCAATGCATGGAACATATCTCATGAGTAATCTTTTTTGTTATACTTTGATGATACATGTACTTACCTAAGCTTTTAAGCAATTGTATAAGTGTTTTTGACTACATTGTTTTCTTTCACCACATCTTGAAATGACATAATAAAATTAGGCTAATTTCTAATTCATATAATTAACTTTTATGTAATGATATTTGAATTTTATTAAGTGCATACCCCGGCCTGCACTTGACCTATCACAGGTGTACAATTACAAAGCTGAATTTATGAATCACAATAAGATTTTTGTTTTCAAGAAACAGTATTTATTGGAAGTAGAAAAAAAAAAAAAGACAAATGTCATATATTTTTTCCAGTTATTCTAACTAATCTTGCAAAATGTGAGCAGGAGGCTCTTCAGATGTACACTCGATTTTATTTCGTGCCAATTATTTTGCACCTAATTCAGCAATCCAAACACAGAACCCAGATCTGAGAAACAACACAGACTCCTCATGGTATTTAGCACAGAAGTCTAACACTCAAACAGCATGAGGGCTTGTTACATTTTGGAGAGAGTTCTGACTTCTTTAAAACAGTGATAACGTTTCAACCATCCAGATTTTTTCATCCATGACAGATATAGTATAGATCAAACAGTTTGCATCATAAATAATTCAACTCTAATTTAATAAAAGTTAATAATCTACAATAGGAATGGCTTTAATTTTACTTTCAACTGTTTCACAACACTGAATGAAAATGCAGACTGGAAGTGGACTCAGTGAGAACAGACAAACTCCCATGAATTTTTTAACATGCTACCTTTCACAGAGAATACATTTTAGGGTGTTCTACAAAATAATGTTTTAAAACTTTTGCCAGAGAGGCTGGGAAGAGAAAAATGACCACAAAGAGAACAGAAAAATAAAATCAAATGCAATGTCTTTCAGATGTACTTTTTCTTTCTTTTCATTTTCTCCTCCTAGTTTGTCACATTATTACCCTATTTTTATTCTTGTACATTTTATCTTGTTTTGCGTGAAATTAGACTTTTGAATGTTTTTATGTTTGAAAAATATCTTTTTATTTGAAGGTGAAAGTATTTCTGAGCTCTCTCTTGATTACTGTCTAACCTCCATTCCATTTCAAAGTAAGCCTCATAAAAAGAACTCCAGAATATTCATTGACTATTACATGATTAAGGTGAGCAAGAATTGAATATAGAATATATTATTTCACACAGTGCAATGTAAAATATAGAAATAAAAATCTCTTTACCTTTCTGTTTCATGACTATGCATATTTTGATCTGTATAGAGATAGAATAGGGTTGTATCTGTACTCAGCACAGAACAGTTAATCTCTAGGTATTAAAATAGAAAAAGAAAAGGGGAAGTTGGTGATCCTCCTGCTAACCAAAAAAGTGATCTAAAATATATGGTGATACAATTATACTTATATTTGACAATATTCAATATAGTTTCTAAGGAAGATGATGACTGTTTGCCAAGCCTTATTTGTTTTAGGATTAATTCATGTGAAGGTTTCACTAGGGGTACATTTTTATAGGTGTATCTATCTATTCTGTATATCTGCACGAAGGATCTTCTGAAAAAAATAAATTTGGGGGTCAGATGGTTGTATTCTCCTACACCAACTGGTGCGCAGCTACCAGTACCTGGTGCAGAAGCTACTTTCCTGGGTAAATGCCAGACGTGCAAAAATGCAAGCACAGAGTAAGTAGCATTTCAGTAGCAAAAAAGACCCAGAATTAGGCTATACAAAATCATAGGACCTAGTATTTAAAAGTAGCTCCAGGCCCAACTGGAAATTTGGCTCCAATTGGATTTTACCAATCGGGAAAATTGAGCTGAAAGTTTATGAGGTGAAATGTTGTATTTCCTGCAATAACAGCAATGACTAATTTGTGATTGTATGGCGTATCCTAACAGCTGTGATATATGTTGCTTCGAATTCATTTAGTTGTAACAATATTTGTTAATTTTTTCCTTCAGATGCCTGTTGTTGATATTTTCTAAATAAAGCCAAGGAAAAGAAAATGCCAGCATTTTGAAACATAAAGCAATCTGTAAAATTAAAAAAGCTTTCGTTGCCACCCCCCCCACCACAAATGTATACCATATGCCAAAGCTACTCCTTAACTCTAACCGACTGTTGTTACTGTAGTAATCAGTCTATGTCAGAGCAATTACTTCAAATCATCCGTCCCGCTTGTTTCGCACCGGCTGCGTCACACTGAGCAGAACAATGCGGCTGACAATCGGCGCAGCATCACCGGCCCGTGCACCCTGCCTGATTGACGGGGACCGACAGCATGGAGGAAGGGTCGTGCCCGCCCAGCCCGTGGTGGTCTTGCCAACTTCTTCAGGGGTGGTTTGGTGGAGAGTGGGATGGGTTGGTGGTCCTGCTTTGTCCTTGGGTGGTAGGGATGGAGAGGGGTGCAGCGGCATGGGGTGAGTAGCGCCTACGTCTTTGACCTTGGACATGGCAAATAGAGAGACATCCCCAAACCACCACATGCAGCTGGTTCTGGGTGATGGGGAGGGCAAGGGATGATGTTATGATTAGCAAACCCCAATAATACACATCAAGATGCAGGATACGGGCATGCCAAAACCATCCCCAAGTGCTGTGGGACCTGGAAACACCCCTTTCCAAATCTTGTCCTTTAGGGGTCAACTCTTCTTGAAACCAATTTGCTCTTGTCCTTAAGAACATGCTTATTGCAATAGAAAACAAAATAAAACAAACAAACAAACAAAAAAACAGACATGCTGTTCCCCCCTCCCCCTTCCCTCATCTGTATCATTTTCTCTAACAATCCTGAGATCATTTATTTTTTGCTGCCCACAGAGAGATTTTCAAACAGGTACTCACATTTCATTTTATTAACAAATAAGCCCTGTTAGAAAGGAAAGCCATACAAAATCAATTCGTAATTGAAAGGATATGTACACATTGATTTGTACATCAGTGATGTACTGCGCCAATTATTGCTGAGGGAAATACTGCTTAGTGATAAGATTTGTTATACATTTCTTGTTACTTTCTTACTATTTTATTGTTGTAAATTATCTTTTAGACTAAAAAGAAACACATGGGGTTATAGAGCCACAAAGCAGCTCGCAAACATTTATTGGAGAAAGCACAGAACATACACAGAAGAGAGTAATTCTGAAATTTGAAATCTTTGAAGATTTTCTGTGGCCAAAAAAAAAAAAACAACAAACCAAACCAAAACAACAACAACAAAAACAAATGAAAACAAGAATAAAATATTCTGAAAGCCTAACTTTACTTTTGAATTTTCAGGGAGGGTTTGGCACTCTATTAGTTACATTTACAGTACCTGGTGAGGTGGCACCATGGATGGAGTGCTTAGGATACTGCAGTTGAAATAATAAATAATTGTCAGACATTTCTTAAAAGGCTTGCTTCCTTCTGAGTGGGGTTGTCTCTTATCAGCCTGCCTCGCGCCTTTATCACGTTTGTTCTCATTCAGATCAGTGAAGGCTTTCATTTCCTCAACAGTCCCAAAAGCCAGGATTTGTAGCCTGTATCCAAATTCGTTTAAAATCAATCCTGTGCGAAATAATTAGAGGAAACAAAACAAAACAAAACAAAGAAAAAAAAAAAAGAGGTGTTGCAGGTTCTTTCTTTTCCTTGGATCTTTTGACCACAAAAATGATGACTGCTTGTTTTGGGGAAGCATTTTAAAATATGGTGTGAGTATATGTGTTATATTGCACACATCCTAGCTGTACACCACACAGACCTGTAATTGCAGAATTCTAAACATTAATACAAAGAAATACATTCTTTTCTCTGCAGCAGAAGCATCAATAAAAAAAGCCAATTAGAAGAGATGAATTTTTATTACATGCTGATGATTAAATCTACATTAATCATAAACATCCACAGGCCACCAGCAGGGCTTGTTTAATCATTTTCAAGCATTTGTGTCTCTCTAGCTACTATTCTGTTGGATTTTTCTACATTATTTCCATATTTGGTATTGGGATGTTAGAAAGTGAGAGTATACTCCTGGGTAATCAGGATTTCATGCAATATGACTCAGAAAAACATTCACAAAAGAACTCTTCTGAAAGGTTTCTAAACCCATGATTTGATGGGTTTTGCCATTACGTGGCGTTGTTTACGGGGCTATTGTGTCATGTATGGCACTCGCTGTATGTGTGGAGATTATTTCAAGTATTAAACAGCAGTTGAATTGGGTAGAGAGATAACTACATAAATGAGATAAGTATAAAAGACATAATAGAGAATAAAAGGTCATGGAAGCCCTGGGTACAATGACCCGAGGAGGACAAGAAATGACTCCAATATCAACACGAGAATTTTTAATGAAATTTGTTTTGAGCACCAACATAGAAAAAAGGATATAATGTTGTCTCATTGCTAGAAGCAAGTAAATAATGCTACAGAAGAGTTCAGACCTAATTGGGAGTTGGAATAATTATAGATGATGATAAGCCAGCCACCAGAGAAATGCAATATTCAAGATGTGTGGTAACAAACACATTGATTAACATAAGTCAGGACAGGAAAGAACATAGCTTAGAAATACAGTATATAATTTATGATCATGGCAAAAAGAAAAGAATAAAATCAGCAATAAATATGATGAGAAAGAAATAAAATAATTAGAATTTTTCTCTCCCATCTTTTATTTTTTTATTTTTTATTTTTTTGATTTCACGGTAATTCTACAAAGATAGAGCATTTAGTGAAAGATTTTTCATTTAAGTATGAATTACATTGAAAATGAATGCAGCCTCTCCTTTCACCTTTTCTGAACACTCACAGAAATTTCACAGCAGTTTTTGGTGGGATACATTCATATTCTAACTTGCCTGGTTCTGATCTTACTCTTTCTTTTTATAAACAGACTTTTCTTATATGAAAAAAGGGGAGGAGGGAGGAGGTAAGCAGAAGCCATTTTAGTTTTTCCTTAGATAAATTAAGCCAGCAACGATGCTCTTGGGAGATTTCTTATAGGAAAAAGAAGAAAAAAAATAATAATAATATACACACAACTCTTTCTGGGCTCTTATTCTTAAGCTCTTTTTCTTTCTCAACAAATTGACAGAAGGCATATCTATGTTTTAGAATTTCACAGAACTGTGTATTTATTCCTCGTCTTGGAAGGGTTTGGAGACTGCTGAGCCAGGGAGGATATGGGACGGTCTCATCTGACCTGGGGCTGCACTGTGTCCGCCAACAGGACCCTGCTCAGGATGCCGCTGCAGCCATAGGAGTGACGGGGAACAAGCAGTGGCACAGGTGGCAGCTAGCCCCTCCTGTGACTTGCAGCTTCATTCCTGTCATGTTTCCCTAAATAATAAAAAAGAGATGGGAAGGACACACAGATCCTTAACCAAAAATCTTGATGCCTCTGATTAGGGAGTGCAGTTCTTTGAATGCTGCAGGGTTTCACAGGACTGCATGCCTGTGTAACAGGGTGCTTCATTTCTCTGGGAACACAGGTTAGACATTAGCACAAGAGTCAGACATGTAGTGGCTACTGGCTTTTGCTCTCAAAAGAGACCTCAGAAAAGGCTTTTGCATGGTGATTGCACCAGCAGGCAATCTCTGCTTATGTCTCCCAGAAGGAAAACAACCTTACAGCGTTCAGATTTGTAGTGGCAGAGGAGGTGCTCTGTGTTCTAATTTTAAAAAGCCACCCTCATCAGCATGTACTCCATCAGCAGAATATGCCGTGCCTGAAGTCAGTCAGTGGGAAACTATGGAGTTATATTGCTTATGCTAGCAGGTCTGTGAATTTCTGTGCTCCAGACTGGTCATCTCTGAATTTCTGAAGTACCTCTGTGCACGTATATCATCAAAATATTAACTGAAAACACCATTAAATGCAACATGGCTCATTGACCACATACCATGGCTTTGCTGTCAAACAGTTATTTGTAGACCACACTTTGAGAACCACTCACTGAAACTGTCTAAAATGAAGTGTGGAAAACACTGTAAGAAACAAAGCCAAAGAAATAATATATTGGCAAGGAAATGGAATCTAGCCTGACTTTCTTCCATCTCGGAACTGCAGAGATATATGATAGCTCTATCAATTGTAATGCCAGTCTAAGTCAGAATATATGGCCAAGCACAAAGAAATAATTAGGGAACAGTCACAGCAGGCAAAAAGAAGGTATAAGGAATAGCAAATGAAGCTAAGCTGAGATAGATATAAAATGTCGAGAGCCATGAGAAAAGTGAAAGATGAAAGATATCAGTCAGCCCAACAACATGAATATGATGTAAAGCAGAACAGCTTTTAGTTAAGGTAGATCTCAGTTTCTTAACATTCTGTGAGGAAAGATTTGCAAAAGAATGGAGCAATGTGTGAAAATAAGAAACAGAAGGAGCAGAAGGAAGACAATATGGTAACACATGGTTACAGTTCCAAGACTCGAGAATATATTTCTTGTACTATATCCCTTTATGTTAAAATGCATTCTGTTTATTCTGGCTCAATGGCTCAGCTGGTACCATAGTGTAACACCCCACCACATGGTAGACCTAAGCTCAGGAGCAAGCCTGGGCCAACAGAGCTTGGGACTGTCACAGAGGTGATGCTGTCAGCTTCAGTGTTGGCTAATGCTGCCCAGGGAAGGGACAGAGCTGTGCATTTCTCAGGGAATAGCGTGAAGAAAAGAAAATAACATGCAAAATCAGAGAATATGCATCTCAGAAGATTAAATGGACAAAAATATAGATCTCACATAAGTCTTGGTTTCTTAAGCAAGTGAGAACATCTTTTGCTCATGTTTTTCTACAGGACTGATAAAAGATGCTGGCTTCTGTACTGTAAATATTACTCTTAAAAATTAATTTTATTTACCTCATGAATATTTCATGCACAAGTATGCCTATAGAGAGTGAACTGAAATGAACAGCAAGATTGTTAAGGTTAAACCTAGAATGGCAGCTAGTATTATGAGAGTAAACACTAAAAACAGTGTTCTTACAGATCTCATTGTACCTAAACAAGATTTGTATCAGGACAGTACCCTCCTACTGATGGATCTATCCTGCTTTATGAGTTTTAAAATAAGTTGTAAGATGGTATAAAAGAAAACCACTGATTCCAGACATCCCAAAGTCAGTTTGCAGAAAGATCACTTGAAACATTTATTAGTTTGTGGAGTCAAAAAGTGGGATTTTTCTATCTTCAGTCATCTGTCAATGCATCAGTTACTTATTTTAGATACTAACTCCAGAATGAGGCCCCTCTCTCCTCCAAGACAGAAAAGTCGATTAACTTATAGCAGGTGCTTGGTTTTCTCATGATTAATCGCAGGTGAGATGAAGCCTACTCAGGAAAAAAGAATTGAGGAGATCTTAGCATTATGTATTTGATGCCACCTGCTTCCATGTCTCTCAAGTATACCAAATACTGTAGACAGAGAGGAATCAAACTGATTTATTCTGGCTCTCTCAATAGCAATGACACATCGATAATGAAGAACAAGTGGTTTCCCTCAGTAATGTTCATTCCTTGGTCTGCACTGTGGTAGTGCAACCTGATGAATATTTTGGAACAAATCTTTCATGGGCAGTATGAATCTGAACTGTAAGCTGCTCTTTTAAAAGCAGCTGAGTACCTTGCGTATTACCCAGAAGCTTTTGATATGTTCTAGGCATGTGTTTTAGATGCAGTTTTCTATTAAAAAATATAAATATTGGACTATATAAATATATATTAGTCCAAAAATACTTCTTATCACAGCTGTGAGATTACAGGACTTTTTCATCAATTAATTCTCCTGAAGAAATAATCATGCAAAACATTGTCTTTTAGAAGTAAACTGTAACTATTGCAGAAATTGCTTCTTTCTCCCTCCCCAAACTTGAAAATACTACATGGGTATCTGTGATTTTTTCCTGAAGACGGTCTCTCTAAAGGATTTTTAAATAAGAAAAGCTAGGCCAAGGTCATAAAGAAAAAAAGAAAAAAAGAAAAAAAAAAGGGAAGAAAGTTATAATTAAGAAAGATTAAAATTCTACACACAATTAAGTTTGATCAGATCAGGGAAATAGGTACTTTTACCCTAACAAAGATGGGTGTGCTTGCTTTGCCAGATCTGGGACAATGCATCTTTAAGATACTATGCCATTTTTTTTAAGCATTACTTCAAAAATGTGGGAGGAGGGAGCATCTAAAGCAAAATTGCAAATGCAACTTTTGATTGTTATGATTTATTTTTAATTATCCTTTTCTCCTTTTGTCTTAATTGGACAGAGCCAGTCTAAACTTGTTCTGTGCAATTAAGAGCAGTTACATGCATAGAAAATTGAGACCTATTTTAAATCTCATTTGGACTGACTCATAGTTCAGCTTGCTACAGGAAAATTAGAGCAAGAAAATATATTTAAAAAGCTAATGAGCTTTAGTAAAAATATCCTCAACAAAATGATGTGCTGGGAAATTTTACACATTCACTTAAAACCGTATCAGACAGTGGATGGGGGAAACTCATTTTGCTCTTACTAGGCTTTCTTAGGGGACATCTAGGAACATGCTATCGAATCCTCTTAAAAAAATGTTCTGAAGTTTGAGCTATTTATTTCCAAGGCAACTAAACAAATATTTTCCAAATAACTCATACATGCATCTCAGATGGGGGCTAATTCTGTACTTGTTAATTTCCTACCTCTCGCAAGCACAATTGGCACCCAGTGTACACAGCAATGCACTTTCCAATAGTTAAGGTAACAAAAACGCTGTAAGGTGAAGGCTGTGCTAAAGCACCTGCATAATGCCCATTAGTGTTAATAGGGGCTTGGGAGAACATATCCAATACCTCCATAAAAGGCCTCATGCAGCTTGGAATAAATGTGCAAAACAATAATAAATTAGTGAACCAGTGTGAGAATAATCGTTTGAAATGAACCCAAATCCAAATATTGGAAATTTCTGGGGTTTCATGTTACACATGGGACTCATTTCTTAGATGCTTTGGCTAAGGTGCTTGGGAGGGGGGAAAAGTGTCTGAGAAATCCCTTCTCCTCCCCTGGCAGCCTGAATGCAGCCGGTGGCATGGGACATGGGAGGGAACAGCCATAAAGAGACTGTGCCTGCTTGGAATAAAAAATATCTTCTGAATCTCCTGCACTGCCCGTTCCCCCTTTCCCTGCTTCATATGCTGCATATACACACTAATGGAAAACCAGACAAAACCAATCAGAGCTATGTATGTTTGAAGGCTGAACCACGTTTTCATATAAAGTCCCATGACACAACCCGTTATTCACAATTCCTACAAAATTTTTCCAGAAGCTTAACATCTTTTGAGCACTCTTTACTTTTTTTTTTTTTTTTAAGATTACCATTTGCTGCTGAGCATCCTTGTCTCAAGCAAGAAAGAGCAGTAGGAACATACAACAAAGAAAGCTTTACAATTTTTCCATTTAAAAAAAAATATAAATCCCAAACCCAAGACCCTTAAAAAATTTGAAACTGTTTGGTAAAAGTATTTGTTTGTTTTAAACACTTTCTCATTTCTGAACTCTCCTTGCCTTATGGCCTTTTTGCCAAAGCCCTGAGCTGAGGTCCAGTTGATAGAGCGACCTTGTTCATGAAGTGTGAATTTCCATCAAGTCAGCCGAAATGTGAGCTCGAACAATGGAGAGTTGGCTCCTCTCCAGTCCTAAATATAGCTGTGTGAGAGCTTTCTGAAACTTGCCAAGCTGATGGCCCTACTCTTAAACAAATGAAAGCCCTGAAATATTTAGGGTTCCTCAATTTGCCTTATTCATTTCTTGTCCTCCCACAGCTTTGAATGTTTTTGTTATAATTTAGACCCTGTGCAAGTACAGTGTGCAGTCAGATTTTCATGCTGGGGTACTCTGTACATCTCTGGGGAATCTTCCCTTCTGAGAGAGGGGTTTCCCTGTGCCCAGAGAGTTGCGTCGGTGCTGGAATTAAATTTCAATGGGGTGGTAAAGTAGCGAATAGGAGAGCTGCTAGAGCTTGGCAGTATCGATGTCCCCTGGGACCACAGGTTGGCTGGTGACCAAACCAAACCAGCTTTACAAATGCAGCCTCCAGCAAGCAGTGAGAGGACTCCAGCTTGAGAGGCCCAAAACAGACCTGGTGCCAGCAGCACCCAGGGAGCTGTCTGGCTGTGGTGTTGGGACAAGCTCCTCACTCCCAGCACACTCTGCAGGGAAGTCTATGGGGATGTTAATGGTTTGCCTTGATCTCTCTCTTTTTCCATGTTGGTGTAAACATATAGTGTGATTAACTTTTTGATTTTTGCTACAGTGGCTGTTTTTTGTCTGTGTGTCTGTTATCTTCACCATCACTGGAACTGTGAACTCAGGGAGTCTCTGCGTGGGATCCTGACCCAGATGCTCTGAAGATGCTTCTCACTCCCTTTCTTTCAGCACCTCAGGAGCTTAGGCAGACTAACTTCCCACATTCAGAGATCAGACCAGATGCCTGAGAGCAGGCTATGTGAATATTGGTTGGATCTCTGGGAAAGACCAGATGGTCCCCAGTGATCTCAAAGGCCAAAGGAAGGTTAGGGGGCGTACCAGGGACACCCTGTACCTTTGTGACAGCACAGACAGCCCAACACAGAGCGGGGCCAAAGCCTGCCCCAATAAAGCAAAGACTGAAAGTCCATGGGCAAGAGCTGTGAGCAGGCCAGACTGGAGTTCTGCCAAGGGGACATGGCACTCACCCACTGTGCCTTCTGACCCTCCAACCAGATATCTTTCTTCAGCTTTCAGCTCCTCTGGCTGTTTCCCAAGGCTGGTAGAGATTTAATGAAGTATCCCCTACTGCTATTTTGTTCCTTTCACTCCACTTAATGCCTTCTCATGTTGTTTTGGCTCAGTTTGTCCTCTGCTCTCCCGCTGGAGCATCTACAATGAAAATGTGTGGTGCAGACATGGCCTTTCTGTTGACAGAGACTTGAAGAAATTCCCCACACAAGCTTGGGATT
>NC_139721.1:25568452-25708699 GCF_964211835.1 Anser anser | reverse complement strand
GTTCTAATCATAATTCTTAAGGTTAGGCAGGCTGCTCTGGACCTATGAGACTCGTACACAAAAAGGATCCTGCTTGAAGTCAACAAGTAGACCATAACACAACGCTGACATTTCCAAACAGACATTTTGCCTGTGGCTGAGCTTGGATGTGATCTCAGGGTGTTAATGCTTAGTATGTTGATTATGCTATGATATTAGCAAGTCTCAAAATTTTAGTCACAGAGGAGTAAACTTTCCCTCTCTCAGGTTGGGATACCTGAGTAGACAATTCTGCCAAACTTTACATATACTGAACAACTGCATCTTAAAATTTATTTGAATTTCTCTCGTCCTATTTCCCATGGAAAGCTGTTCCAGACCATCATTGCTTTTATGGTTAGATTTTTTCCTATTTCCAGTCTAAAATTATACTTGGCTAGATTACATCTGCTTTTGGCCTAACACTGTTCTTTCTTTAAATAGTTCTTATCCCTGCCTGATGTTTATTCCATAGTAAATAGCAATCACATCTTTCAGACTGTGTTTTGATAGGCTGATAAACTAAACATTTTAGTTCTTCTTTGAGATAGGCTCTTTTTTCTCACTAGTATACCCAGAACTGTTTTCTGAAACAGATCCAGTCAGGGCATATCAATCTTGCACATGGGAGGCGAGCATGGACATGTTGTATTTCAGAAGAGGTCTTGCTGGTGCCTTTTACAAGGGCACAAATACTTTCCTATCTCCAGTGGAAATACTTCACCTGACACATGTAGGATCTCACTTGCCTTTCTCTCCAACTGCAGCATCTTGCTGGCTCAGAAAGGCAGTTCCTCTTCTTCCTCCCTTTTTGTTTCAACTGATGAACTCCAGATTGTAGCAGGAAAGCTACAAGTCTGGGACTGCAGTTTTATTTACACCGAAATTAAAAGTGAACCCTTTCATTTGATTATTTTTAACTTCTTACTTCTTTAGGAAATCACACGTTTTCTTTCTTTACACACATACCTTTGAGACTGTTCTGTGTATTATGACAGGCTGTCTACAAAGTCTTCTTGAGATGATGGTGACCCAAATATTGCTGCCTTTTGAAGAAGTCACTTCCAAGCATGGTCCAGTCCAGTTGAGCTCTTTCTGTCAGAAATTCCTATCGTCTCAGCTGCTGGCGTGCTCTGATTACTGGTTAACAGATGGAACAAGATCTCATTGCATTTTCTCATTTCTTTGCTTAAACAAATAGTCTTTTCTATGTGGAGTGTAAGATAGTATGGGCAGAAATCAAACTTTTTAATAGAGATTTTACTTTGCTCCACAAAGTAGTGCTCTGATCCTTTCGTAGGACTTCTGGGAACCACAAAAATACCTAGTAGAGGAAACCAAATGAGACTATTAAACAGAAAAATTTTGAAGAGAATAAAAAAAAAAAATCCCAATACGGAGCTGAATCTTGAACATTAATCAGCATTAAATTAAGTACTTAGATATATTTAGCTAATTTGAACTTAAAATCATACTAAATTTAAGTAATTTTTAAATTAACACAATTTATGAAGCAGGGATCTGATCTAGGAGAGTATGCAACTGTCAGCATCTTTTGGATTTAAAAAAGCAACTTGGTATACTGTAAGATGCTTTCTGCAAATGAGCTACCTTCCCTGAAATGAGATGTGAACAGCATTCCAGATGGAACTGGGTGAAAATGGGAGTGCCTGTTTCATCAAAAATCCAAAATGCCAATGCCTTTGTTTTGAAGATACATTTTTAAAATAATACAAATTACAAAATTTTAAAAGCACTGGAAAATGTTATCAATATGAGTTTAGGTGTCTCCACTTTGAAAAATCAAGGTCAATTTAATTTTTCTGGCTTTTTAAATAAGTTGTTAAATTTCCAATATTTGTAATGGATTTTCTGTGGTCCTTTGGACCCTGAAGATGATTGCACATATACTCTGCAAGGCAGTTATCGTTATGGCAGTTCTGAGATATCCTGAGCACCCAAGTGTCCCACTGACACTCTGCTGTAATGAAATTGTTTAAAATATAGACTTTCTTCCACTTAAATACAAAGCCAGTCTCAAATTATGACCTCTGACTGAATAACAAAACAAAACAAAACAAAACAAATAAACAAAAACCACAACCAAACCAAACCAAAACAAAACAAAAAAACACCTAACAGCAACAACAACCAGAACAGCAATAGAGAATTCTACTTTCTGTTTGTAAGGGACATCCTGTAATATCTCTGATACAGCATTTTTTCCCCTTTCGGGTTAGGTATATTGCCAGTACAAACTTTAATGAAAGATAGAAGACATTTGTTTCAAGATCAAAGGTCTTTATTTTTCCTCCAAAAATACTCCCCTCTGAACCCAAAGTAATAATTATGTTGTACTTGCGGCTTCTGCCTCTGCCAAGCCAAGCAGACAATAGCAAAAGGTATTTCAACCTTACTTACTCAGCTACCAGAGGAGATGAATATTTAACCAAGACAAGAAAGCTATTTTATTGCTTTACTTAGGGGTAGAAAGACAAAGAATTTACTGTACTATCACCCAACTGTAGCTATGGAGGCTGACACAGAGTATGCATTGCACTGAGAACACCGTGGCTGCACTTTTAGATGGCACTTAATGGTTTTGGAGAATGTCACAAGCACAAGAAGTGGAGTACAGGGAATAAATGAGCCTATACACAGATATACTCGGCTGCCATAGGATCATGTGAATTTGGTACCATGCAGGACAAAATGTTAAGGGATTGGATAGCAGAGAAATCTTCTGTTCTGTGTATTCCAGAACAATTGTTGTTTAAAAGAAAAAACAACAGTGGCCCCAGATAGATCACTGGAAATTGCTCACAGCCCACTGTCAAAGCTGGAAAGGTTATAGGACAGGAAGATTTACCTCAGCATTTTGCAGAGGCACTTTTGCTCTTTGCTAGCTCCAATCCACCAAAGAACTATGCTGTTCACTGTTTTTACTTTCAGCCAGGATGACAGGAACATATTTGCAGTTTACAGCAGGTGCCCAGCCAAGTCAACAAAGTGCAAACTAGGCAGTAAAAAATAATATATAAAAAAGGTCACTTTGCCAGGGTATGCCGCTCCAGCAAGTTTCAGTGCCTTACAGGGAGAATGTCTGAATCCAGTGACCGGAGAGATACTTTGCTCGCCACACTGTTAGTGAACGCATTGTGTTGTCTCTTGCTAATGCAAGCAAAACCTTTTCAGATGCTTGTCATCTCTTGTCCTGACAATCTTTCCTACACCTGTTTCTTTGAAAAAGAAGAAAATTCTGCCTATTCATTCATAACCCCCAGGTGGACATCTTTGTGCTTGTGACAAGAAGTCCTTTATCCTGGAAGGTTTTTCCCAATCTGAACCCTAATGTCCTGTCACTTTGCTGAAGGGTCTCATGGCACCTGGCCCTCTGGCAGCAATAGGGGCCTGACTCCGTGCTCCCTCAGATGACTGGGACTTCCATACTTTCCAATTGAGGATCAAGGAGGTAGAATTAAATATCCTGTAATTAACTGTACATGACACCAATATGGGATAGACAGTATAGTGAAAATTTGGCTTCACTTTGACAATTACTTTAAACCAAAATGTAAAGGCTAAGGTCAGGGACTGAGTACATTAAATGGCTTTAATTGCCTAGTGTCTTTACAAACTCAGCTGGGACCTCACTGCACACCCTCTGCCATGTGCACAGAAGATTGTTGGTTGCCTGGGCAAGTCTCCATGCTTTACATGGGGAAGTCAGCACAAGACACAGCTGTGCAGTCTTGGGAGTGATGGGACCAGCCATTTGCTTTGGTGGTGCACACAAGGGCCTGTCATTTACCTCCTGGTCTCATGCAAAAGCAGGAAGGAGGATCACCGACACCTTCTAGATGCAATGGCAGAACCATAAAGTCCTGTTGATGTTTATGTTAAAGGGTTCAGCCATTAGTAGCTAGTATCAGCAGAAGGGCAAAAAAAAAAAAATTCTGAACAATATGTACTATCCAATTTGTATAGGAGAAAAAAAAAAAGAAAGAAGGCTGATAGTAATTTTGTTCATATCATTATGACAGTTTTGGTTATCATATGATGAAAATAGGACAGTGCCCACATTAAAAAATAAATAAATAAAATTATATAAGTGTGGTCTTTCATGTGGCATCAGAAAGGTATTACCTGTGTTTGGTACTTCTGCATGGTGTGTGGATGTTAAGTCATATAAAATAACAGCGTGGACAAGATTGGGGTTTGCAGAAAGCACCACACTTGGACCAAACTGGGACATTGTAGATTTTGGAGCCACTGCTAAAAATGACCTCATTGTAATACATGGATTTACAGGAGAGGGAGAAACATCTTACTTTACAGCGGATATGTTCATCCCAGTTGCAGAAAAAGAGGACAGCACTAGACAGAAGGTGCTTGGTCCCATGCCAGCCATTGCTGTTACCTGCTATTTTCAGATGGATTTCCTAAGAAATGACACTTTCAGAGTCATGCTGTTTGCACGTCCACCTTTCTAACTGCTGACTCCTCCAAGTCAATTTCAGGCAAATTTGATAAATGGCTGAGGTGTCAAACACAGTAAGAACTGACAAGTTTCATAAAAACTTGAAAATACATGTATAAATCAAATATAAAGTTACAGAAGTAGCCGAGTTGAAGAAAAAGGCCCTATTGGCACCTCTGCTAAAGGAAAAGTTGCAGGGTGAACTCACCAGTCCTTGGTATCGAAGAATTTACATCAAAGATATTACAAAATCCTCAAATATAAGCTTAAACTGGACACTGTGTCCAGTTTATATCAGATCCCACCCTGCACACAAGCATCAGAAAGCAGCTTCATTAATTTTGTTTCTCCTGCGATTATTTATTTCTGTCATATCAGATTCCTTTAAGCCATTGTCCATCCACTGAGAAACTGGTTGGTGGAGTGTTTCTCTGGAGAGTAATTTCTAAATTATTCTTCTGAAGACTCCCACGGGAGAATTAAGTAACGTGTTGCTATAACAGGGAGATTGAATGATAAACAGCTGAGACACCGCTGTGCACTTAACCTCTCTTCAGCACCCCCTGTAAGGATGAATACCTAAGAAGGGAGTGGTCTTAGTAGCCCTGTGTTAAAAACAAGGTGAAGCAAATCTACAAAAATATAAGATGCTGAATGAGTGGAAGGCAGTTAAGGAGGAGGGGGCGTTTCCTCTTTAAAGTAGAAATGGCTGTACAGCATAGCAATTGAAGGTGAAGTACAGGTAGTGGCATTGGAATCTTTTGCTGTCTTTTCTGTGCACAGAACAGAATATATACATGGACAGCCGTGACTGCATTGGGTCTGGGTTGACAGACCAGGTATTGCTTTCCTGGTCATATGCCATCCTCACTCCTCACAGCAGTATTTTCAGTTTGTGCTTGTTTCCTTAAAGTGCCTTGGGCTGTCTCATACTTGCATAACCTCCCACTGCAAAATGCCTTCTCAAGAGTCTATCTATTGGAGCCTGTCTGAAGTTCATCTATTTACTAAGCTCTACTATATGCCCTGAAGGTCAACTGACTCAGACTTTCTTGGAATGGAAACGAGGAAGGGATTTCAAGCCCTGGACCTTCAGTGAGGATGTGCTGGCTGCGGCACCCAGATTTTTGACTTGCAGTTTGATTACTTCAAGTGGTCTCAGCAGCTGCTGGAAAACAGGAGAACAAGGGCAATCCACTCTCAACAAGCAGCAAATAGTTGAGCCAGTTTGAGACATATTTTAATTTTTAATTATTATTATTTTTTTTTAATCTAGAATTAAAATGCACTTGTGCCTCCTGGAAAAATTATAGAAGGAAAGAGAAAAAATAATAGAGACATTCTTTTTTTTTTTTTTCTTCATTAATTAACCATCTGGGACTGAACTCTGCAAAATTCTGATATAAAAATACATTTTTTTAGTTCTTAAAACTAGCACAGTTTGCTTTGATAACAGAGGACTAGAGTCCACTTAAAGCTATAGGATTTTTTCCTGCTGACTTCATGGGTTCTTGAATCTGGATCTGATACCACATTTGCCTGTTTTAAGGTGGTGTTTTGCAAACTATTGTTGTCATAAGTTTAGGTTTCAAGTCCAGGTTACATCTGCATTCCTTGCACAGTGCCAGGGCTCCCAGTGGAGCCCTGTGTCACCCCATGGATATCCTGATGCCTGTGTTCCAGTTCTAACTAGTAGCCAACTATTTACAAGGGACAGCCCCACCATTTCCACCAGTTCTTGAGCACCCATCTAGAAATTAGATAAATGGCTCCTGGAACAACCCTACAACTCTTTTTCCATTAGCTACAGAGAGAACATAGGTAGCTGTCTTATATACTCGATTTTAAACAGCTAAAGTTAGTTGAAGTGCATCCATCAAGTCACGTAAAGCTTTAAAAAACACAAAGCAACACTAGGAATTTAAGGCCCAGTCCAGAACATGCATTTATATTGGTACATGTGTGGTACTAAATGCTCCTGTCTGGTTAAAAAATGAGACCTTCTTTCCAGAAAGATTGACTGGTGTCCTAGATAGCTTCCGATAAGTGTTTTCCTATTGCTATTGTGGAATAATTCTACCCTCAACATTTGAAATTAAGTAGAAACAACATTTGTTGAAAATGTTGTTGTCCATGTTGAATAACATTTTCAGCTTTTTCTTTGGAGGATGCTTATACTAGGAATTTGGAAACAAGGGAAAGGTCTGATGGTAAAAGTAGGGCTCAAAGGAAGACAAATTTGGTTCAAAAGTCTACAGAGAATCCAGGAATGCACAAGTGATGAAAATGGAAGTGTGGAAAGGGCCAGGAGAGGGGAAAAAAGCAAAATGGTGCAAGGACTAACTGGAAGAGGTGGGGTGGGCATAAATGATCATTTGGCATTGTGATGGCAGTAAAGTCTCTTCCTTTTTGAGCAGATTCCTTTCAAAGTACCCAGACATAAACTGGGAGTCCTGAATCTCATTATCCATCTGCCATAAGTATCAGTGAAACCTGATGGCCAAGGGTTGCTTCCCCAACAGTGCTGCTTCTCAGAGACCAGCAACCTACTGTCTCCGTAATTTACTACCTTGGTCCAGAGGTCAGTGAAATTCCCAGTCCTGGTGATGTACAGCAGACAGAGGAGATGCATTGTATGTCAGAAATGGGATTTTTAATTTTTAATATGTTATGTTACAAACCTCAGAAATTAGACAACACATGCAAAACTGATTTAAAAAGTGAAAATTGTACAATGTAGCAAGTAAACATTAGGAAATGTTGGACTTCAAGTCATCTTCCTGAAGTCATCTACTTTATTCACTAAACATCTTGTTTTTGCACTACATGATTCAGGGAATCTATTAAAAATAATGACCTTTGCAGCTGATGTCTCCCCAACACATTGTCTAATTTGAGTGCTGAATGCGGCCAGGGTCCAGTAGAAAAAAAAGTAACATATGATCACATTCTGCAGGATTGCATCATGTTGAAGTGCAGGCAGGCTTTAAATCAAGAACAAAAAATATGCTTGAAAGTGAAGGAAGGCTCTCAACATCTTTCCCAAGGAAAACAGTGACTCAGTTCTGGAGTTTTATTTTTTTGCCTCCCTGAATATTTGTAAGGGATCTGAGAAAGGCTTCTCTTTTGGTCTTTTTCACTTTATAGGTCTATTCTGAACTTAAAAAAGAGCAACAACAACAAAATAACATCAAATAACTGGAAGATTTTTCTGCTTTATTTGCAAGTCCACATAAAAAAAAATATGAGAATTTTAGTTCTTCCTAATTTAGCATTCATGTGTCTTATTTCTTCAGCAGAAACAATGCACACATCATGGGATTCTATATTTTTTTTTCTGACATTGGCTAGTAATTTACTTATGAGAATCATCCAACTGTAGGCACTGTGATTGTTCACATAAGCATTGCTTAGCAGAAGGAGGGCAGAGTTGGACCCTCCTGGGGTCCAGATCTGTGTAGTTATAGAATCAGTGAGACATGTGATGAATATATGGGAGTGGGAATGTAGAAAGCAAAATGAATTTGTGACTTGAAAAAAAAAAAAAAAGAAAAAAAAAGAGCATGTTTGATTATCTTAGGTCTCCTGTGTACCTTCTCTCCATGTCTGTAGAAGAGAGAATATTCTCTGGCAGCTATCATTTATTATTTATTTTTTATGCTTTAATTATTTGTGGAAATCCTTGGCTTCTGCTTATTCAACCAGCTCCTCTGACAGTAAAGTTTACACATTAAGATGTGGGAGGTGAAGCTCTGGTTCAGTGGAAGGAAGGAAGGGAGATATATTGCTTTGACTGCTGATGATGTAATATTGACCATCTGCAATTTTAATGCTTTAATCTGCTCCTATATGTTTTTCAAATGAAAACCTACACAGATGATGACTGATTTCTTATCTGGCTATTTCCATTACTTTCTGAGCTGTTTTATTTGGGACTTCATGCTACTGATATAACCTTTTTATGTTTAAATTTAAGGTTTGGGTTAGAGCCAAAGTATTTGACTTCTTATCCAAACAGTGTTCATTTTTTTCTAAAACTTTGTATTTCCTACTCCCCTTGTTCTCATCTCATCTCTACATTTCCCTGTTTCTTTGTCCTTGCTTTGCTGCCAGACAGCTTTTTCTAGGCTATTATCTTAATTTTCTTGGATACTTCTGGTTTTTCCACCTGGCAATTTTGTCTGGGTGCAGTCTGAAGATTTTGGACAATTGTCAGGGATTTCTGGACATCTGGCAATCCATTTGGAACAGGCTGGGAAACTTTATACGTGTTTCTGCCCACATGCAGATGATGCCTAAAGCACATGTAGAGGCAATTGCACAGATCCCAGTAGTGCTGGCCTGCAGAGCGGTGTGCTACACAGGTGGTCTTGAGACGGATGGTAATTCCAGTGTATTTGAGAAAATCAGAGCCACAACATGTTCATGAGTTTGCTGAATGTGCACCAATGCTGTTGATTTCTTGCACAGGTGCAGTCCCACCTATTCCAAATGGGATAGGTGTTGCGCAGACAATTCAGTTTCCTCCTTCCATTCAACTGTTTCTGGGTTTCTCCACCCTTTACTGTGTTCTACCCATTCCCCTTTCTGCCTCTGGCAACAGAAATTTTGGGGTTCATACCTCTTCCTGCTCCCCTTGGACAGAACTGAAATAACAAATCTGGGGACAGCTGAGAGGTCAGGATTTTGTCATGACTCTTCAGACCTGGAGAGCTGTATGGTGTTGAGTGATATTTGGGTTAATTCTCTCCCTCAGTTCCTTTTGGAATTTGTTTATCTCATACAATCATCATTATTTGTAATAATTCCTAAGTTTTGGTTCCAAAAGGGTTATATTGAATGGTAATATTGAAACCAACTGAACATTAAATACCTACAAGAAACTCAGACTCTTGGCTTTATTACTTATAGTGTCTCAGACTCCACGGGGTTTACTAAATGTAAACTTTATTATTCACAATTTGAAGCTGCGGGAAAAGAAGCACTAAAGAAAAAACTCTTTCACAGGTATCACCTAGCAAGACGAAGTCTCCATAATCCCATCCAAAATGCCATGTATTTGGCCACACTGTTAGTATTTCTCATGCCTCCTCCATTCCAAAAACTTCCTTCTCAGGATTGCTCTTCAAACTGGCACATCAAAAATCTCTGCTGATAGACGCTTGGTGGTTTCTCTTTCACAGCTAACACTAAAATACGAGCTGCTTATAAAAGTCAGGAAAAACATAAGGAAAAACAAAGCATTTTCTTAGGACAGCATGAGCCAGGATACCGGGAATATAACCTTTGAATTTTGGTATTGTACATTTGATGTCTGAAAACTCAAACCAAATGATTTAAATAAATTTCATAGACACTGCCAGGAAGTGCTCTAGATACAGTAATGGTAAATGGAAAATCAATATTTATAATCATTTTAACTGAAAAATTAAAAAGATTTGCCATAAAATACAAGTACTTTGCAACATTTTGCATGTTCAGAGCATGCCCCCTAGGGTGCTATTAATATAGTTTGTCAAATGCATGATACATTGTTTATGCAATTATAGAGATGTAGCCAAATCTTTTCTCTCTCTCCCTTTCCCTCTTCTCAAGTGGCAGCAGCAGGTAGCTGGAGCTGATGGATCTGTTTTAGGCCTCTGTGGTGAAGAATATATATATTTTCAGAAGTAAGGTACTAATTGGTTATGCAGACCATCTCCCAGCTGTGTCCCCATGCCTAGTGCAGGAAAATCCAAACTCTCAAGTCTGGAAAGGGTAGTGCAATAAAAACCTGTTATCATGTAATAATTGAGGTCCAAGGTTTACAACAGTGTCATAAACATGATGTATTCAAATACAAAAGGCTAAAGTGACTCAGGCTTGGGTGAGAGTATTAGAAGTTTATTAGTACTCTGTAGTAATGCCTGGTGGCCTTGCTTGTTCAATGCATATTGAATTTGGAAAGACTTAAACAGAGCTTTTAGATAACTTTCACAGTTTATTTTCCTTTAGTGGACACATCAACAGCTGCAACTTGCTGTATTTCACCTGACACTTGCTTTCTCTGAAGCATGGCAAATTTTTCCATGAACTTTCAACTTTCTTTTTTCACTTGAATGACAAGCTAAAACTGGAGCAGACAAAACAATGTACGACCATTTTCATGGTGTGAGCTAGGTTTCCCATATTCCCCTTTAAAAACATACAGGTCCAGATCTGGACATTTTGTTGATGATCTATTGACTGTTAAAAAAGCTCCTAAAATGTGTTCCAATAAGAGTGATCAGAAGTGAACTTTATTTCTGCATTTCAGGTATTGGGAACTTGCTTGGTTATCATTCACAGAAATATGTAAAAGGGCAATAAAATCTTTCCAAAACTCTGTTAATCACTCAAACAAAAATCCTAAAGAATTTTGGATTTTCTCTGGTATTAACATGATTTAATTGGGCAAAATGCCATAACACTTGGGTACTTCAAAGAAGCATATTACTAAAACTTCAAATGTAGCAATTTTTCTGTGATATAACCAGGGATATTAGCTTGATGCCTTCTGGTGTTCCAAGATAAAACCAAACAATTACATAGGAGAGATTTTTCAAACATTTTTGAGCCAAACTACACTAACTACTACAAACTACTTTTGTGCTCACCATTTTTCACTTACCACAGTTAATTCTGCAGATCTGTAGTAAGTAATAGATTTATGCCAAACAAGTAAAAATTGGCCTCTAATTAGTTCTGCTAGATATGTCTCAGTACAGAGATCTCTCTTTCTGACTCTTCCACAGAAAGAGTTTATAATTTATTTGAATAATTTAATTGAACCAGAATCTGATTACAGTTATAAAGAATTTGAATCAGTAATTACCAATGGACTTTCAAGAGTTACTTTTGATTTACTACAGTATGGAGTTAAAAAATCAAATGCATGTGTTAACTTTACCCAGTATTGTGTTCTTCTATGAAGAAAGGAAGGAAGGAAGGAAGCAAGCTGCTACATTTCTTTAAATAAGTCTTTGTTTAGTGAATTGAATATAATAAAGATACATACCACTCCTGCCATGAAGACGGTATTTTGATTTGTACAAAAAGTGGTGTTTGTATCAGCTGAAAGGAATTTAAAGGAATGTACACGATCATATTTCTAGCTAAGGGATATACGTGAACTGGTGTGAGCATGATAAGAATTGCCAAAGGAGATACCCATTTCCATAACAGTAGCAATATCTGTCCCTTAAAATTATGCTCAATAATGCCTTTAAATAGAGTATTTCAGCTGTTCACAGCATATACTTTGTATTTTTTTTTTCTGCATTGCACCCATGTTCTTTATTTAAGTGCCTTGAAACCCACTTTATCCAGATTGATAGTATGAGTTGCAGAAAGCAAAAGGAAGGATCAACATGCTTAAAACATGAGAACTAGTGAAGTAATGTTTGCAAACGGCAAGTGTGCAGGGAGCTTCTGAGGAACTGAAGATGCATCTGCACCTGAATGAGAAGCCAATACTGAGAGCTCTAAGAATCCAACTACTTAGTACCTTTGAATAAAATAAAATAGATATCTTACAGGACTTAAAGAGTAGATTGCTTTTCAGCCTCTTAAAAAAACTTTTTACTCTTCTGTTTTTTTTTATCCATTGGGATCTAGCTATTTCCTTCAATCCTAAATCTTCTGATTTTTTTTTTTTTTACTCTTCTTACATTTTCTTTAAAAGGAAGATACCACTGGGAAATTTGTATGCCTTCCGATGAAAGTCTCATAGCAGACGATTAATATCTGTTGCTTTGATAGGAGCCTGAAACTTCGAAACCCAGGAATTCAAGCATTTTGCTGCTAGCAGTTTGGTCTGCTCTGAAACCAGTGCCTAAGACCAGCTGAAAGACTCCCCACCATCAGGATGTGCTGTAGATTGCCTAGTGATTTAGTTTTGAGTAAAGAAGGGGAAGACTAAAGAGTGCAGGCACACAAGGGAGAGAGCTTTAAAAGTAGCAAGACTACAACATTGCAAATGCAAGATGAGGAGAAGGGAGTGATTCCCACTTGCATCTTCATTCTCCCTCCCTCTGTTTGGTGTCTCATGGAGATTAACAGAGAGAGGAAAGGCCATCTTCTTTTCAAAGAATGGGGAGAAAATGAAACAGAGGATCTGGTTTGGATGGATTTTGCTTCTGTCCCAATTAATCTAAGCAGCATGTTCAGCTGGAATCAGTGCAGCCTTTTGTTTATCGTAAGGTCTGTCAGCTACCTACATTGCAAAATATAGGCTGTTGTGGTTAGGCAGGAGGGAAGTAAAGGAATTAGTGAATAAAAAGAAGGGAGATGAAACAGAATCTATAGCCCAGGGAGAGAATTTCTTCTCTGGGTGGTCAGTGTGACCGTTCTCATCATTAATGGTGCGATTTACCTTCCTTGATTATTGGGAGTTTATTTGACATAAAACACTCTTTGTTGTCTTTTTTTTTTTTTTGAGATATTCAATACCCTTCAATACCATCTTCACCTTGTATCCACACCATAATAATGCATTGTCATATTTTGAATGATACTTTGACTTACTTACAGAGAATCATTCCCTGTTTAATAGCCAAAACAACCTGAATTTGGAACTACAGCCATCTACATTAAAGAGGATGGTATACTGACTAATGCAGGCAACTGCTAATATTGCTGGTACAACATTTTGTCAGTTCCTGAACACTTAAACTCTACAACGGTTCTACAAATTAATAACACAGGGGCAAGGTGAAAGAGAGAAAGCAATGATGTGACAGTTGAGATCAGCACAAACCAAATGTCTGATCACCGATTTGAACTGCCTTTTTTTTTTTCTGAGATTTTAGCAAGGTTTAGCATGGATTAGCATATACTGTGTATACACAAGACCTGTTGCTACTTAAGTCTTTGTAAATGCAGTTTCTTATCAGAAAACAGGGTGGTATGTAGGGGGCTGGTTTCTCAAAAGTATGTTTTCTATTCTCACCTTGAACCAACATTTCTAGAACCATAGGTTCTAGAAACCATAGATTCTAGAACCATAGGTTCTAGAGCCTTCCCTTATATGTGGAAGAGTTAAGTGACAGTATTAACTGTGGTGTGTGTCAATGTACTGTGACTTTTTAATAGGAAATATTTATAGCATGACAAATTGACTATTTAGGAATTATTAACAAAGAGAGTCAGAGAAGTTAGGAAAAATCTGATTTATTTAGCTGTATTCTATCAGCTACCCAGAATCTTAGCCCTAGCTTTGGCTTAAGTCTGAACTGAGCATGCCAAGGTCCTTCACGAAAATATGTAAAAAAGGAAAAAATAAAAATAAAATAATAAAAAAGTGATGAAATATTAGTGATACCTTATTTGCTTTCTTTTCCTTAACAAGACATGAAGAGCACAATTTGCAATTTTTGTGCAGCAGACTGGCCCCTGAGATCAGCCTGCTGTTTTGTAATACTGGACTATATCCAACATGATGAAAATAGGGAGTATATTTCCGTCTTTTTTTATTTTGTTTTGTTTTGTTTTTCTGTTTGTATACAACTGCTAGTGTCTTTTAATAGACTTAATTCTATTACATGTTCACAGCTCTGGCTCTAGATCTAATTACCACTTATTGAAAGCTACTACTACACATACTGCACATCATGCTGTTCAGATCCCGATGATTCCCTGTTCATTTAAAATTTCTAAATATTTTAGTTTCTGCCCAATTCAGACCACAATTAAATAGTAGTAACCCCTTCTCCTGCCCTTAATCGCATACACAATAAGACCAGCCCCCTAAACTGAAATTTCCTGTGAACAAGGAACTCTGCTTGTTGGCCAGATCTACAGTTTTTCCCTGAAGTGCTACTTTGTCCTGTGCATCAAATGTTTCACTACACAAACTATGTGATTTAACTGAGCTAAAGAGAATAAAAGGATTGTTTGTGCCATGCTGTAGCAAAAATTTACAGACTGCGAAATTTGTCTAAGGAAGAACAAACTGCTTTAAAATAAGAAGAATTTTCCCAAATGCCTCCCCGAGTGTAGCAATGATTTGGAAATGAACTTGTTTTAATCTCTGAAATTAAATAGTAAACTTTGACATCAGGTAGAAAGATATTTTTACCACCATGTTAGAGCAGAGTTAAAAGATGGAGTAGGAAGAGAAACATCAGTACAAATGCGTGAATTTGGAGAAGGAGAAAGGTACAGTTCTGTTCACTAAAAATGCTTCTTCAGTGTTGCCAGAATTATTCACTAGCTTGGCAAACAGTTTCTGTTGGAAAAGTTCAGTCATGCTGACATGTTTTTTTTTTTTCTTCTTATTTTCAGCACTTCCAAAGTGTTATGAGGGAGCGTGATTGTGAGACAAGTCCATAAAATCCTGAAGAGACTTTGATGTGTTTTGCAGAATGGCAGCCTGCACAAAAACCTTTTATCCCAGTGGAGACTCACCTCTTAAGAAGGCTTCTGGGTTGCCATGTTACTCCCTTAGTTAGGCCCCCCAAATGTATAATTATCATATATTATGCAGTTTATAATTATTTATATATTATGCAGTTGTTTTGGCAATCTTATAATCTAGTCTTATAAATATCCACTGGTGCATTTGAGGTGGTCACTTATGTTTCTACTTCTTTCTTGTAGCAGAAGCTTTAAAACCTTGTGTTTCAGTGGCTTCAACAACTGTCTTAATCTCTAGGTGAAAGTTTACAAAGGGTGATTCATCCCAGGTGAATTTTAGTCAAAGATAGGGTACAGACATATGCACTGAGCTCCCATGAGGTGTCTAGGCTCCTGCTATAGCCCATGGAGACCCTGACAGCACAATCAGTGAAACCTGGAGCAGTAGTCATCTCACCTGAGGTTCTAGTCGGTTACATGAACCGACTAGAGGTCGGTTCAAGAGGTCTAGGACCTCTTGATGATGCTGAAAGAATGGACTCTAATGGGACCTTAGACTCCCAAGAATTGGTAGGTGAAAAAAAATCTAACCTTATTCTCCCATGAAATCCACCTTTTTTTCTTCGCCTCCACAGCCTGGAGCCTGTTATGGACATGTTAATTTCTTTCTCCAGTCCATTAATTAAAATATTAGCAGTGAAGGTTACAGCAATTCTTGGAATCTGACATTTATTTGAAAAGAAGTAAATATGTATTTTTTACCTGTATGGTTTAGTTCAGAGTGAACCTGAAGGACCTAGTCAAAGCATTTGTGTCGGTAGCTATTTTTTTTTCCCTCTATATGATGTGTATTTGAAACATCCTCTCCTCTCCTCTCCTCTCCTCTCCTCTCCTCTCCTCTCCTCCCCTCTCCTCCCCTCTCCTCCCCTCTCCTCCCCTCTCCTCCCCTCTCCTCTCCTCTCCTCTCCTCTCCTCTCCTCTCCTCTCCTCTCCTCTCCTCTCCTCTCCTCTCCTCTCCTCTCCTCTCCTCTCCTCTCCTCTCCTCTCCTCTCCTCTCCTCTCCTCTCCTCTCCTCTCCTCTCCTCTCCTCTCCTCTCCTCTCCTCTCCTCTCCTCTCCTCTCCTCTCCTCTCCTCTCCTCTCCTCTCCTCTCCTCTCCTCTCCTCTCCTCTCCTCTCCTCTCCTCATTTTGACATCAAGTTAAAAATTTCTTCAAGAATACACTTTTTTTTTTTTTTTCTGACCAGCTGTGGTACTGAAGTTCCACCAAGAAGTATATGTATAGGAGTATATATAGCTATGTGATGCTGATGTGAAATTTGGATGTTTATGCTGGATAGCCTAAACCTACACAATTAAATAAAACAAACAAACAACAACAAGACGATTTATTTGTGCAATGTGTCTGTATATTTGTATATTTGTCAATGAAATTATTCAAGATAGTGTAGACAAATCCTTCATTGTTCCCTGAAGTCAGTCTAAGTGATACTCTATTGCCCTGCACTCACCTCAGAGTTCATTTTCAGGAGCTCTATTTGCCATTCCTGTGTCAGACACACATGAAAGAACAGACACAGTCAATGATGCTTTCAGTCGATTCCACCCTAACATCAAACATCTCTGTCACATTGACACTAGGATCATAGTCGAGTACTCATTAAAAAATAGAATATCAACTCAACATTGTGTTACTCCAATACAGACTACAGAGCCTTTCGTTGTTAAGTTTCTTGTAAATGCTAATCAACCCCAGCCTTTTTAATTCTTCATCCTGGACATTTTGTAGCCATGCGTATATAGCTGCAGTGCTTTGGGCTGAAGTACAAGCAGCAACCTTTTTATGGGTCTGTTGTTAAAACTCTAACATTATGAGATTCATCAAACTAAGTAACGCTGCTAATCCTGTAAGAGTCTCTTCTTGCCCAATGAATGATTTATAACAAAAGAGTAGTCTTCTTTATTAAAAGGTTCTCATGCTCTAGAGGCTCTTGTGCTCAAACAGATAAGAGCTGCCACTGTTGCGTTAGAAGAAATATGCTTTTCACTGGGACAAAAGAAACTAAGGAAAGTGCATCAGTCATTGGCTTTCCATGATTTTCTTTCTTTTCTCTTCTCTAGAGATTAATTTGCACAAAACTGTGTTCATCGTTTTACCAGTAAAGTTTTTGATTTGGAGAAATATGTAATCACTTTGCTGTGTAAATCAGCCCACTGTTAATTTATATTTTTGGATTAATATTTCTCATTGCTTTTTGAAAAGGTTAAGGTTATGTCAAAAAATAAAACATACTGGGACACAGTTTTGACACCGTCTGATGACTGGACATTGCCATTCCAGCCCAAGTTTTATGCATCTCAGTATTTTCAAGTATTTTCGGGAATGAAAACTCAGATATGTCTGACTGCACACTGAATGGGACAAGTGTTGCAAAATTCAAATTGTGGGCAAACAAGTGATAAATAATTGCATGCAGAAACACTCAGTATGTGAAACTCATGGGCAAAAATTCTGCAGAAATATCCAGTTTAAGAAACTAATGTAGAGACAGTTTAGGATTACTTCACATCTATTCACTTTAATATAATTTAAAACATACATTTTCTTACAAAAAAAAAAAATCTGAATGGAAATTTTTCCTCAGTTTGTTCTCATGAAAGAAGACCCCTAAACTGCTTGTGAAGAGAGTCTATCGGTTGCTATCAGTTGTTATCAGTTGCTAACAGTCTATCAGTTGCCGAGCTCACTGACTTCCTATGCTGCAACACAGCTAACTGCAACCAGCTGCTAAATATGGTCTCAATCCAGCAAAACACTTTGGCATGTGCTAAGCTTTGTGAGATTATTCACGTTAAAGTCCCTTGGACTTTCTGCATACCTGTTGTGAAGTTCATGCTATAGTGTTGAGGTGGATTGATCTTTTCAGACAGAAACCTCCCTCTTACCACACCTAGGTCTTACTGATATATCTCTTAACATACCAGTAACAATTTAAGTTGTTAGTTCTGCCCCCCTCCCCCCCCCCCAAAAAAAAAAAAAAGTTAATAGAATCATTAAGGTTGGAAAAAATCTCCAAGATCATCTGGTCCAACCATCCCTCTACCACCAATGTCACCCACTAAACCGTGTCCCTAAGCATGAGGTCCAACCTTTCCTTGAACACCCCCAGGGACGGTGACACGGTGACTCCACCACCTCCCTGGGCAACCTGTCCAAGTGCCTGACTGCTCTCTCTGAGAAGAAATGTCTCCTGATTTCCAACCTAAACCTCCCCTGGTGCAACTTGAGGCCATTCCCTCTAGTCCTATCACTAGTTACCTGTGAGAAGAGGCCGACCCCCAGCTCCCCACACCTTCCTTTCAGGTAGTTGTAGAGATCAATAAGGTCTCCCCTGGGCCTCCTCTCCTCCAGACTGAACAACCCCAGTTCCCTCAGCCGTTCCTCAGAGGACTTGTGTTCCAGGCCCTTCATCAGCTTCGTAGCCCTTCTCTGGACATGCTCCAGGGCCTCGATGTCCTTCTTGTACTGAGGGGCGCAAAACTGAACACAGCACTCAAGGTGCGGCCTCACCAGAGATGAGTACAGGGGGACGATCACCTCCCTGGTACTGCTGGCTACACTATTTCTGATATAAGCCAGGATGCCGTTGACCTTCTTGGCCACCTGGGCACACTGCTGGCTTATGTTCAGGTGAGCATCAATCAGCACCCACAGATCCTTTTCCTCTGCACAGCTTTAGAGCCACTCTCCCCCAAGCCTGTAGCACTGCATGGGGTAGTTGTGGCCAAAGTGCAGGGCCTGGCACTTAGCCACGTTGAACCTCATCCCATTGGCCTCTGCCCATCAACCCATCCTGTCCAGGTCCCTCTTCAGGGCCTTCCTACCCTCCGGAAGATGGACACTTCCCTGCAACTTGGTAACTTGGTTAATAGAAAAGAAAAAAAAATCTCAAAAATCTGTTAACAAATGTTGGGAATGTCTGTGTAGTTTCCTAGAGGGGAAAAAAAAAAAAAAAGTATTGCTGAAGTAATTTATTTATGATCTTTTAAATATGCAATCTTAACACGGTCTCATAAAATAGATTCTTTATGATGATGGATGGATTCATCAGCAGTCTCCCACGCTGCGTAGTACATTTCTACATGGATTTTTGCTGGCCATTATCATGTAATGAAATCTATACAGTAAATAATAATTGCAATGCTACACAGTACGTACAACTCCAAAGTGCTTCCCACATATGATTGCAAAGATTGTCATTTACAGAAAGACCTTTCTGACAGTTACCAGGTGCTTGCTCTGGGAAACACGTAGGTCTGTGCATCTTTAAATGGAGTCTGTATTAGAGAGCTTAGGTAATATTCACCCTGCTGTTCCTTCTGCACTTCTTGTTAGGTATAGAAGTGTCACAGCATAATTGGGGGAAATTCCAGTTTTAACAATGCCTGGTCTTTTTTAGCTAATAACCATGACTATTGTCAAGAGAGCACACTGCCTCCTTGCAGAGCAAGTCTACCTCTCCCACCCTGTGCTCAAGCACTGATTACGGGACCAGGATGGGAGTGGGGTATGAAGAGAGCCCATTCATCTTCATTCTAACTTAGTTATTTTCCCCTCTGTTGAGACTGCTATGAGAGTGTTTTATTCATTTCTCATTACAGTCTATCATACCTGTCAAGTGGCTGTCACAGAAATCCATGAGACATTTTCTAGTGGCATCTTCCCTCTCCAGAGACGAGGGCTTGAGGGCAGGAAGAAAAAGGCCTGGAAAGCAGAGGGCATTGAAGGATTTAAAATGGAATTAAGGAGTGAGAAGCTTGGAAGGGAGAAGAATTTCCTGGGAAAAGAATGGGAACTCAAAAAAAATAGAAGAGCAACACACAAGTGGGCTTATGAAATAACAAGATAAAAAAATATTCAATGCTGGACCTTCATGTTTTCTTTATCTTTGATTTCTCTCCTGTTCCTTCAATACTGTTCAAACTTTGAAACAAACAAGTCCAGGCTTTATCTCACAGGTATCACGGCAATGAGAGTTAAGTACAACATAAAGGTAAGTGAATGAGACAAGAAGTGTGCACGGATAAATGTCACCTACATTTGTGGGAGGAATTTTTTTGGAGCATAACTGCTTTGGAAAACCTGCCCAGTACTCATCATTAATGTTTTGGGTGCATCAGTTTTTATGTATTTTACTTCTCTTCTAGATGCTTTGATAAAAGTGGAAGTTCATACGGCACACAAATGTAATTCCAAAATGGGCATCTCTTGAGCAGCACATTTTCTCTGTGACTGACAGTACAATTGGGAGCCATTTGCTGCACAAAGGAAAAGTGTGAGGAGTTCTTTTTCTGACTGAGCTCACAGCATCATTATTATGTGCAGCGGTGTTTATACGCAAGACCCAAAGTGCCAAAGTGCACAGAAACACACTTGAAGTGCTGCTCCTCAGAATCTGCTGTAATCATATTCTGTGAAAGTCAGAGATTAAGGGAGTCATCTGAACAATCAGCAGTGCATCTGTCTCACATATTATATACAGTTTGAAGTATCCCTCAATTTTTTTTTTCTGTAAAACTAACATCAGTGTTTACCTATAAACAGACACAGAAGTCATTGCTGACTATACTCTGCTTTGTATACAATGCTATTATATAAAGAGCTCAAGCAGCACGTCTGCCTGCCTAGATGTGTGTGTTCTCCTACTCCAGCTGCCAACAACCTAAATTATTCAGCGAGCCCTGATCATGCCAAGTTTTTAGTCAACAATGGAGATCCTGCCAAAGAGCTAATAATGTTTAAAAAAAAAAAAAGGCAATGTTTGTGACAATTAACAGAGCCTGCAGCCTGCAAAGAGAGTTGGACTCATTTGTAAAGGAAAATTTAAATGATATGCTTCATTATAAATGGTCCCATGCAACACATTGCTAATCAACGAGAGCAGCTTCTTTTTTTCTCCTCCTTTCCTATCAGATAAACCAAACAGTGGCATGAGCCAAAGTTCTTGGCCACTGCTTGCTATAGCTATAAATGTGGTGTGGTTATCTATCAGTATCATAATCGGCTCAGATCAAACTGAATAATTAGCACTAAAGTGGATGAATAGAGCCCCAGCCTCTTATCTTGTCTATTAATAATAAGTATAACTTCACAGCCAAATCAAGAGGTATGTTATTGTACCCCTGAGAGCCTGTTTGGGTAAAACCCCATGTGACCTTGCCACCATCAGCAGTGCAGATGGGACAGTGTGTGCCTGTAATGATGAGCTGACAGCTGCCAGCCCCCACCCCCCCAAATCCACAGCTCAACGTGGGTCTGAGAGAGAAGATAAACAAACCAAGCACAAACACGAGAGCCATTTGTAGGGGCTCCTTCCTCTCTGTCTTCCTCACTCACACCACTTCAGCTGATAATAATTGCTTTTCATATGACAGAGATCTGCAGCCAAGAAGCTAAGAATAACTGTTGTTTTTCACCCAAGCTCACTATGAAATTTAAGTCATGCTTTATAGCAGTACCGTGATGACTACAAATTGCTGAAGTCTTAGGAATAATATTCAGATATGCTCTTCTCATTTATACCCTGCTACATACCTTCTAATTATTGTGCAGTGTCCAATGCAATAATCATTGTTATACTTTGTACTGCATTACAATACTAACCTTACTTTAGGATCTGTAAGAGATTTAAGCAATATTTACCTTATTGGTGTAAAGACAATTTTGCTTATTTTAACAGTTAGAGAAGTTAACTCAAAGGAAGGGTTTCAAGTTTTGTAAAAGAATTAAGTGCTTTTACTCACTGTTTAGGAAGATCTTACCACAGCTCAACTGCAGTTTACAGCTCACATGCACTTCAGTTTTATTGACAAAGATACCTTTAAAAATCAATTTTATAAGCAGCCTGATTATTCATCTCGCATCCATGACAGACAGAGTTTTCAGAAAGAGTCCCTGGAATCTGTGCTGTTTATCTGAGGTAACTAAATACTTTTTGAAATAGTCTATCTGTATTGTTTGTATATGAGCTGGAATGAACCTAAACCAGGAAATTTCTGACTGTATTTCCTTTTGCATTTTCCAGAGTTTAAGTCTGTGGTTTCCCCTGCGATGTTTTCATAAGAGGCTGTGGTTATGACTAGAGATTTGGGGTGCATTATTACTAGAAATGGCTGAAATAAGGAGCTGAGGAAGGAAAGATGATGTCTTCTCTTTGCAGAAGGGTTGGTATTGAATCTAGCAGTGCTGTCTAGTGAGGAAGGGAAGAAGACTTTTAACCTTTTATTAGAATTAGAAGCAGATGAAGGCTGCCTGCTGTTGGGATCTGGAACAGAGTGAGAGGAGTGAGGGAAGCCTGGATTCACAAGAAAGAATTAGCGTTAGTCTGCTACTGTGCATAACAGGATTAAATGTGGCTTAGGGCCTCCACTCCCCCCTCCCCCCTCCCCCCCCTTCTTTTTTTTTAAGTTAGCTATTAAACACTCAGTAACTCATTTCTTGCTAGTAATTTAGGATCTGAAAAAAAAAAAAAAAAAAAAAACAAAACTACAAGGTACACTAACACCTGCATTTGGTCATGGAAAATGGATCACACAATTAGGAACTTGAATATGAACTTGGGCATTTACATATGTAGCACCAAACAAGCCAGTCACAATGGTTTCAGAGGAGCCTCCAGTTTGCAATAAGGCCACATTTGGGGAAGTACCTGAATACGTTTGGTGCAAATAGCCAGAAGAGCTCCTAAATGCAAGTTCTTGACAAACTGTTCAAGTTCAGCTTTGTCCTGATTCAAACTCAAATAAGTCAATGGAAAACCTCCAGTGACTTCAGAGGAGGCCAGACCAAGCCAAGTTAGAGGCTAACTAGAGGATAATACTATTACATACATTTGTATCAAAATGGCCTTACTATAAAAGTCCATTTCTTCATGGACAGGTGGGAAGTTGTGTTATCACTTTCAGTTAGAAATTCCCAAGGATGGGTTGCTAGAAGGGGGTCAAGGATATTAAATGCTCATTTTCAAAATGAACTATTTGATGTACTTTCCATGTGTGTAGAAAGCTGTCTGCCGCTGACAGCAATGGCTTGCAGTAAATATTTTGTTTCTTAGGAAAAGCTGAGTGGGAGGACCAAGGTGTAAAGGCAAGACTTGTGATAAAAGACTGAGCCCTGAATCATGGTGCTCTACCTCTTATGGTTGACAACAGGATTAAGCTGAAATGATCCCCCTCTCAGTTTTGTTGTTCTGTACACCACCTTCTTTTGTGCCTTTATAATCCCAGATGAAATGCTTAGTAAAGGAAATCAAATTGCCATTTACATGTACACCTTTTAGCTTTGTTCAAATCACATTCATTTTACTCAGAATGAGAAAAAGTCTGCTCTTTCACTTAATTCAGTCAAACACAACTCTGAAGAGTGGAACCTTGACTGTGCCTGGTTGATGACCTGAGCCTTGTGTCAGTAAAACTCTTCACCTCTTGTTAGCTCTAAGAAGACAAGCTGAGATTCACCACTTCTATTTTTCTCCTTACTGTTCAGTTTACTTCTTTTTGAACATCCATCTGGCATTATTGTGCTGGCTTAGCAAAATTCAGGACAAATAAAAAAAGGAAGATAATTTCTTCAAATTCTAAAGTAGCTGTTAAGCTACATCTGCCCATTCAATTCAACCACCAGCAAAGACTGATTCTGCCAGACATGCAGCTGTACTTGCAGCCGTGATTCAAGTCTAGAAATTCAATCCCAGACTCACTAAAAACCTGCTGGAGAGACATGCAATGAGTAATATTTTCTGTTTTGTGTATGTATGGATTTAATATAGAAAGAAATTTGGCAAAAGAACCTACTCCACTTTTTCAGCATCTTATCCCTGTAGACTAAGTATTAAAATATATGTATGTACACACACACACACATTTATTCATGCAGGGATACATATACACCCATATATGCACATGCAACCTCCCTTAACCAAATGGACACTTCCTAACACCAATTCTCTCTTTCTCTCTCTCTCTTTTTTTTCTTTTTTTTTAAAGGAGAAGGGAAAATTATCAATTTTTTATGGTATATTACCTACAACTGCAGACATGAGTTTGGTAATCATGCTTTTGTTGCACACAGATTGTAAAATATTTATGGATACAATGTGATTTGGGTCAAGGCATTAAATAAAGTAAAAGTTGCTTTATTCAATATGTGATAAACAGTATCCATATTAAAAACCAGAGGGAAAAGTGTTCAAATGAAAAAATATGCTTAAAACAAATTCATCTGTTCAATGTTCATAAATGTTTTAAGAAATGCAGACAAACAAGTCTTGAAATCCATATTTACTGTACACAACCGAAAAACTAATAGTATTTATTTAATCCAGAGGGAGAAGTGACTCAAAATTTAGTATTTAATGATCAACAAAAAATATTTGTCCTCAGAAATTACCATAGTGTTTATTGTCAGGCATGTTACAATAGGATTATAGTTCTTCTCTTGGTAAATTAACAAAGTTGGTAGGTCAAGATTGATCTAGAAAGAAAATATTTCCTCCCAGTCTGCGAATATTTTTAAGATTCAATTCTAAGGTATTTTTACATTAAAATATGTGGAGAATGCAAAGAGAATTTTCTTGGTTATGAGAATTCTCTTTCATAAATAATAAAGATTAGAGAAAGATCTAATCCCATAAAAACTTAAGCAGAGGCTTGACTTTCTGCATGTATGAGGTCACACTTGCTCTTCAGATTGAGAGTCTGTAAAAGAAAAAACCCTTTAAAAAGTAAAGATATTAAGCACTGCTGACCTGCAGACACCTAGTGCGCATCAGATATATGTGAAATATAGTATATGTGAATAGAAATACACAGAGAATGTGCAATTCTTGCTTAGTTTAGACGGAAAATAGAGTATCATTTCGTTTTCTTACCAAATGGATGAAGAATCTTAAAGGTCTACACACCCTTTAAGACTTCACCATCTCCAAGGGTTCCTACCTACCATTTTTGTCTTTTACCATGTATACCTCAGTACTCGTCTTTTTACTCTTCCTGCTGGTGTAGCCTATCAGTTTGTCAGCTTCTCTTTCCACAGTTGAATTTCATTGTTTTTAATAGAACTGGTACATAAAACACTAGGCTCTGATATATATATATATATATATATATGTATATATTTCCCCCCGTTTCAAAACCAAACACAACACTGCAGTGCTTAAAATAACAGCTGGGCAATTATGGCTCAGAAATGAGTTACCGCGGCTGGAAGGTGCTTCAAAGGCTCCATGCATCTGTTGAACTACTGTAAGGATGCCTACACCCTCCAGGTCAGATGTCATGGATGTGTAGTAACATGCATAAACATAATGAACTTTTTTTGGTAAAAATAGAGCTGCCATGTTTTATCATGTTTCCCGTGAGCTAACAGCACAGACACAGTCAGGTATCATGGCTTTGCAAATACCGTGTTTTGTTAAGATGCAGTAACTCGTATATCTGAGCCAGTGGGTTGTTTTATCATTTTCATCTTTGAAAAATTAGAGACAAAGAAGCCCATCTTTTGTGACTTTTCAGCACTATCAAGTGATTCTGAACATTAAGTGGGACTTTAATAGCTAAACACAAGAAGTTATGCAATTCCAATCTAGTTTCCATTCACTTAAAATGAATTTGTTAGGGCTATTTTGCACTGCCTGTACTGTCTTTCCATTCTTAATATACCTTCCACACCACAGCTTAAGTACAAGCAAAAATGCAACTGAATTCTTACAGAAGTCTATCAAATAGATGTGTTTCAGAAAGAAGTAAAGTACCAGAAAGGAGCTGGGACTGGCTCTGAAGTAAGGTCAATGTCCATTTGACCTTACAATATTCCCCCAGAGCATCGCTGTTACAGGCAGGATTTTCTTTGCGGATTTCTGGGTTTTCTTGTATTACAAAAAAACTGTTTGGTGACACTAAACCCCAGCTAAAGGAATAGAGCAAGTCATGGTGAACTTTTCTCAGGTACCTATATGTAGGTAATTTGAACTAGGAAGGGACTTACTGCCCTAAAGAACCATTAGCATTATCTGATAAAGTGGAAAGAGCAGTACTTCCTGGGCTAACACTGTGAAGCCAGTGTCTTAATATCTTCAAAGTCAGTAAGCTCCTTCTGTTTGATTCCCAGTTATTACAAATACCGTTGTATTGCCATATTTATTTCCATTAAAAATGTGATACCATTAAAAATGCAATGCTTGAAATAGTGTATAATTATATAAATTATTTACATTTTAGTTTATACATTTTGTAAATTTATAAATTATATGTACTACTGTAAACTAAAATTATAATAGATAAAACTCCACAGAAGAGGACTGCCTATACGAGAATGACTTGTAAAAATCTGACAGAGGAAGAAGCATGCAGAAAGCAAAAATGCCTAGTTAAAAATATCTCTGAGGTATCCTTGAGGCACAGACCACTGTCTGAATTCAGTATGGACTGCTGGAACAAGCTGCTTCTGGGTACAGAAGGAAGCTGGTTTCTTTTCCCTTTCTTCCCTCTCTTGTCACAGAATGGCCTTCTTGGGTTCAGGTACAGAAAGGTTGCCTCCCTCCTATGAAACAGGTGCAAATGATGATGTCCCTTGCATGGATAAGAACAGAACACTGTGTTCTGTCTTCTTGCATTCTCTGAGCACTCCCTCTTTGAATGTCATGGAACAAACAACAAAATATCTCATTTTAAATGTTTAAAATTCCTGAAAAAGTAACAGGGATGTCCAGCTCCATCTTACTCAGTCTGTAAGTAAAAACTCATTCCTTGTAGCCCTTAAATCTGCTCGAGAACTGGCTTTTTGTTCTTCATTACCTGAAACACTTCCAGTGCAAAACACACAAAGTGCTTAGATATGGTGGTGGTGGTTGTGGGTTGGCTTCTGCACATCCAGCATGGTTCAGATGGATGGGACAATTCAGCAAAAAATGAGATAGCTTTGACCTAAGTTGTAAACACTGTTACCATACCTTTGAAAGTGTGATATAGGTAATTCATCATTACTCATTTTGATGGAAACTGTGCTGGTTTGACATTTTGCATCATGACCTACTCTTGACTTCACATCAGTTAGTGAGACTGTCCTACATGAGATTTGAAAGTAACTTGTCCCCAGGAAGGTGGTCATATAGAGATAAATAGCCATCCATCAATGTCCTCTAAGTCTATGAGGATAAGCGAGGGGTTTCACCAGCAGTCGATACTCCTTTTGATCATGGTGCCATTGATAATAGCTCTTATTTTTGGATTAATGCTGGGTTTTGTATGGATGCCAGTAGTATGTGTACTTGCACTATATTTATTCGTTCAACCTAAGTTACCAGCTCCTTAGTAAAGCTGGTAATGTCTGACAGTCAGATTTAAAGCCTGGGATGACTAATGGCTTCCTACAGTTAAGTGCTGGAAGGACAGAGGCTATTTTAATTGGGGCTTCCTGTCAGCTAAAACAAGTGTCTCCACTATATATTGGAAGGGTGTCATCCTGAACTCACTCATCCTATGAACAGTCCTGTCATCTTTATTGATTCAGAATCAAGTTTGATCCTCACACTGACTGAGTTTCTAAGGTAGTGTATAAGGCTTTACTCTCAGAATAACTACCAGTCACCTCACAACTGCTACAGAAATTCAGGTATATTTTCCTTCATTTTTCCAAGGATACAGAAACTGTTTTTTTTTTTCCTTTCTTTTTTTTTTTTTTTTTTTCCTAGCCTTCCCTGATAACCTGGTCAAAAATATAGTTTTTTAAAACTTGTATTGTCCACTTTATTCCTTTTTTTTTTTTTTTCCCTTGATCAACAAGAGAGTTTAAAGCTTTCACATATACATCATATCTAAAACTTGTAAACACTGCACAAGGTGTTAACAAATAGATGTAATATCATGAACTCACTTAAGCACATATCTCATGCTCAGTATACAGTGGTTTTGGTTGAGTTGCCACTGCAATAAATAGACCAAAGACATACACCAAAGCCAAACAAAGCCAATAATTTTCTTTTCAGTCCTAGAAGAGACCAGTCACTTTGTACTATTATTTGTGCAAAATAAAGTCAGAAAAGTAAGAATATGCAGAATTTCATAATGACGCATATGCAAAGTACAGGCAAAGAGGAAACAAAGCCAGGGACTTTATTTCTATGTCTAGAATAGAAGAGTTTATTATAATTGCAATTTTTAATTATATTTTTTACTTGCTATTTAGCAATTTATTTCCTCTCATTATTAAATAATTTCAGTTACACCATTAAAATATATAGCATTTAAAATATTTTTCTAAAAATAAAAGAATATAAGATATGTAAAAATGTTACTACATTCATGTATAGTGACAAAGCCATATGAAGTAGTTGTAACACTGCATGGACTAAGTCAGAGAACACATAGGCTTTCTATTACAAAGGGAGTTGAACTGGAGACTTAAACCACTTATTTCAGAAGACTGAAGTAGTCTGTCCCCTGAGAACCTTAGATACTTCTTTCGCCTTATGTACTAAATCTTGTTTTATATTCTGTAGATGCCAATCTTCTCTCTATGTCTGTTTACTGATGTTCAGCCCTGCGGGCAGGCTCCTTCATATTTTTTTTTTTTTTAACTGAGGTTTGGGAATGATATTCTAAAGTTCAGAAGCGTTGCTGTAACCTTGGCCACATATATGTTTGAATTAACTGTTTCAGTGCTGTTTTTCTAAAGATGGACCTGTACTAAATACTTTTAACCCAGGTAACACACTGTTGGTTTTCTGAAGTGGGTAATACCTTTACAAGAATTAACAGGATGAGGATCAGTAACACAGGAAAGCCTATAAAGAATGTGTTAACTTCATTCAATTAATAGGCAAAAAAACAGTATTGTAAATGTACTGTAAATGTATCTATTTTCCATAAAATCAGTGTACAGGTACATGGGAAAAATAGGTTTGTTATAATTAAATAATAAAAATTTATGAAATCATCAATGTTTAAAACAAACAAAAAACAAACACCACTATTGTGATCTACTATTACAAAGCTGCTGCACTGAAACTTAATACTAGATTATTAGTGGAATAATACCTTCTAATATACATATTCTTTCAGTTATTGTCAATCCAGGTCTGACCACCTGGGTTAGTCAAGGTCACGTGAGAGCAGACACACTGCAAGTTCTGTACCTGACGTGCTGATGAACAACCATGCTAAAATGTCTGGAAGCATGTGCCTCAAAGTTTGGGAACTTGGATATGGTGAACAGCTCTCTGATTCATTCTCAGTAAGATGTGGGAGGGCTTGATCCTTTTGTCAGGAAGGGATTCTGTGGGGATGGCAATAAAGACTTATGGCACACATGTGGCTTGATATATATTCTCCCTAAAGTTCACAATCCATTCACTCAGGATGGTCTCACCTGCAGCTGCAGGTGGCCATACTCCTGGGGATGAAATCAGTACTAAGCCTGCTTTCCAGCCCACTCCACCTCACATGACTCCTCAAAAGACCAAAAGCTGATCCACAGCCAACCAGAAATAAAGTCTCTACATGAGAGCACTCGTGCCTTCCGAATTCTAGACTAAACAATCTGACACCCAATTGCAGTGTGTGAGTGACAGAGTCAGGAAAATAAACCCAAGGAAAAAAAATAGGGTCTTTGCCTTGAGCACTGAGATCTGTTAGAGGGGAAATTATTGTCTTGCATCTACTGCCAAAGACACAAGAGACTATCTTATCTTTTCAATATTGTTTAGCAATTCCCCTCCTTTCCCTAAAAATCTCCTGCTGGTTAGTTTCATAGATACCAACTGAAATGCGGAGTTGCCAGCTCTGTGTAACCCACCCCAAATCTAACAGCTGTACTTGTGCACATGCAGCATCGAGCCATCTGTGCAATGTAGCACAAAGCACTTACTTGACTCAGTAAAGGACAAGAGAGAAAGGCTTTAGCAATGCTAAGGCGCCTTTCTTTCTTAAGAGTGTTTTGGCCAGATTATGCCTCGCTTCCTGGGGAGCATGCAGAAACGGGTGGCTTGGAAGAGCCGCGAGGAAGTCTGGCTGAGCGAAATCGCATCCCTTCTGCAGGCTCGCGGTGTGTGCACACCACTGTTGGTGGAACAAATGGCAGCCATATGCTTCCTCCTGCGAGCTAGCTAGGCATATGTGACCACTGCCCTCCTTATCCCAATTCCTCTGTGTTACCACTCAAAAATCCAGCACCCCAGGAAGGACCGATCTTGTTGATGTGATCTTTGCCAGAACTCATACCTAGGAGCAAAGAAGACATGGCAAAAGCATATTCCCCCTCTTTCAGTGGCTGACTTCAATCTGGTTAATTTGCCTTTGTGAGAGGAATGGGGGGTGGGGTGTTGTTCTTTTTCTTCCTTTCCAGTGTCTGGATTAGAATGGTGATAGAGAAGGATTCGGCAATCACTGGGTGACAGGTTTGATGGTTATGTTAACTCTTTATTTTGTTTTATTTTTTTGAATGAAATGATGCAGGTCAAACACCTGACTCTCCAAAAACATGATGATTTTACTTTGATGTGTTCTTCCCTTGCACAGGTCTTGAGTTCCTTGCAGTTAATTATCAGTGGTGGTGCTGGAGCATGACACTGGAACCTAGGCCATAGGGTCACTAAATCAGCTTGACTATGGGAGGTGACAGTTCATAATCTGTACAGATTTTACTTTAAAGAATGGCAGTGTCCTTTTCAAATACCTTAAGCAAAGATAATAAAATAATGCAAAAAATAAGTCATCCCAAAAGCTTGGTCTCAAGTCCTGTTTCTACCAAGGTTTTGAATGGTGTGATGTTCAGGTTAGGAAAGAAGACTGGATCTGGATGAAGATATTTTTTGATTCCTCATAAAGACAGAAATTTCTTGTACTAGTGAAATCTGGGCTATTTTTAAAAATATCTTTAAAAAGAATTAATGTCTTTGAGAAGATCTCATTTGGAGCCTGTGGCTCCACCCCTATAAATAAATATTGAAGAAATACATTTTCAATCACATGACAGTGGAAAGAAAGCTTGCTTGATTTAATCAAACTGTTTTTAGGGAAACTGGCAATGTATTTGTTAGCTACATGGAAGAAGTAAATCAATAAACCATATTCCAAACTGCACCTGAGACACACACAGATGTTCACTCTCACTCTCTCAGCTGGTATTCTTGTTGGTACAGAAAAAGGTTGATGGGATTAACAGAAAAATAAGTCATATTTGTTGGGTCATATTAAAACAAGTTCAAGTAGATTTTTATAAGAAAATAAAACCTGTGGTTTTATTCTTCTTCTTTATTTTCTTCTTCTTTCTCTCTGAAACTTGTAGAGGGAAAAGAAATAAAAAATTGCAGATTGCAATATTTTACATCACAGAATCACAGAATCACAGAATCACAGAATCGTCTAGGTTGGAAGAGACCTCCAAGATCACCTAGTCCAACCTCTGCCCTAACACTGACAAGTCCTCCACTAAACCATATCACTAAGGGCTACATCTAAACGTCTTTTAAAGACCTCCAGGGATGGCGACTCAACCACCTCCCTGGGCAGCCCATTCCAATGCCTAACAACATATTCCAATAGCCCATTCCAATGCCTAACAACAATGCCAACAACATTTTTTTTTCTCAGCAAATTGACTAAAAAAACTTAACTAGTATTGGAGGTTCAGTTGCAAGGAATTCTTGGCTTTAGCTTTGCTTTTCAGTGGAGTTTGCCCTGAAAGTCAGTTACTGTTTGGATTGTTCTGAAAGTCACAGTCAGTAAACCATAAAGACAGGTATAAATGCTCCCATCAGTGAAATGTATAAACAAACTCTGAAATCAGATGCTGTTTGGATGTTGAGAGATTATTTCAACGGGAAGAAGAGTTTAATTTCTTTAATAATTGAAATTATGAGATCTTGTGTTTGATTGGCAAGTGTGTAGGTGGATCTGATGATTAAAAAAGTAGAAACTCCTCTTGAACAGAAAGCAAAAAGGTGGAAAATGATACTTCAAAACATTTTGGCATTAGAGACAGTGAGAGAATACTCTGCTGTTATGGATAACTGGCAATTCTTTTGTGAAATTATGGGGCTGTTTAAAAGTAGTCTTCTCAAATTTTATGCAATGTACAAAGATCTTTGAGCGCTTTACTAAAGTTTCAAATATGTAAAATGGGTATATTTGTGTTTCTTTTACACTGTTCCCAGGGGACTCTCCAAGAAATGGGGTTTTGTTGTTCTTCACACAGTATAAATGAATAAGAAAAGTACATGCTCCAGAGTGAGCATGCTCTTGGTCTATCTAAATGAGCAGATACATAGGATGGAGGAAAAGAAAAGGAAAAATATGCAGATCTGGAGACTTGGCAAAAATGCCTGTTCACTTGCTATGTAGATACTACCAGCTGCAAGTGTTTTTACAGTGTATTAAGCTGGGAGGCATAACAGCAGTAAGTATTAAGGAGAAAGATCTGGAGGTGGCTGGAGCAGGACATATGCGTGAATACAGCTGGAAATAAAGATGGCTAAGATATTCTGCAAATTAATATCCCTCCCCACCCCCCTCATTTAAGTGAATCTGAAGCAGAGGTTTCACTGCTATTAACTTGCAGCTTGGAGTAAACTCTTGTCACATTAGCCTTTGAATCCTCCAAAAGGCAGAAGTTACTTGGAAGCCAAAGACTCTAGACCACCCTTTTACTCAAGGGTGTCTGGAAAAAAAAATATTTTCCTGCTGGAGACTTGCCCTTGGCATTCTGTCCACTTCTGTCTCAACTTGGTATCATTAAATAATCCTCAGCCTCTGTTCCAATTGATTTTATCCTACTTTAACTGAACTTAACTGTGCTGCTGTGAGACTGAAATCATTCACCAAGTCTCTGCCAACTTCACCCCAGTGAGAAAGAAGTCTTTGGGACCCTGAAAAGAGAGGGGTCAGACCCACAGCAATCATAAAAACATTTCCTAAACAAGAGGAGAGGGCCAAAAGGAAAGAAAGGGAGCAAAATGCTTCTGGACACCTGGACAGAAGGTTTATTCAATGGGAAGCAGGGACAGATCACGGGGACAGCTGCCTCCTGCCTGGTGGGCACAGAGTAACAAAGATCTGATGCTCCACTCCCTCCCATCCGTCTGTGCTGCCTGTCATCAAACCAGCATTGGGCCTAAGAGGAAAACAGCAGCAGTCTGCTGCTTTAAGAGGAGTGAGAGAAAGGTGTTTAAACAACAGCACTGGAGCAATTCCACAGGCTGACACTTAATTTTGAACTAGCCTCATGTGAAATGTGTCAATGTTTTCAGAGGCAGGTGTTTTGATTTAGGTTGATTCGATATCCAACGAAGTACTCTCTAAATAGAAAAACTGAAATGCTTTGGTAAAACTGAAAATTTATTTAAGAAAACATTCTTTTGAATGTCTATTTTATGCCAGAAAAGCATTTAGGCAAAAAAGCTCTGCTATATATCTTGTTCTATTTTGCTTTATCTGTATTTTATTTTGTTAGGTAAACAGCCAGGCCTTGGTAAGTCTTGTCTTTTTATAACATTTAAAGATACATTTTAACAGTGAAAGTTTGAAACTAAAGATCAAATGTCTGTTCAGTACATTGAATTTCATATCCATTATATGTAGAAACTAATATATTCCCAGAATTTCCTCTCTTCTTGTCTCGTTCTTTGGTAAGCTTCTGAAAAGACTTTTATCTGGAGCCATATCTTCATGTCATTCTTAGGGAGAATAAGTGCTATAGCAAATGGATTGATCTTGAGAGCAAAGTTAGAAGATTAGGAAAACAGATAATAGACTTAACTGACCCCTCTCTGCCTCAAGGAGCCACTTTACAGACCATTGCAAACTCACTCATAATCTATAAAACACAGATATCCATCGCTTTTACTAGGTTGTGTTTGTAACAGTAGGGGGGATAAGATGGGGAGGTTACGTGTTTGGTTGCTGATTTCTCAGTATAAGCCTACAGTCATAACAGCAGTTAAAGGAGCCCTGTGGGGTAAAACATTCACACACATACAGACCCATGAGGCCTTATTAAGCTTAATAGTTCAGAAATGCTATGAACAGTTATATAGAAAATTAGAGCCAGGCATTATGCACAGATGAACAGGCTTTTCTCTATTCTCTCAACTTCTCTCAGGGATCTGTATGGGAGTTGGGAGGTTTCTTCAATCTCCCTGCAGTTAGGAGAAAAAAAGAGGAAAGATGAACTAATTTAAAATCTGCCCCAAGGGAAAGTTCTTGGCCCTGGTGGGTTAAAAGGGAATTTTTACAAAACCTCTTGCATAGCCTTCTTCATACATTTACTTGACGCACTCTATTCCTTGGGGGATTCAGGTGGATTCATTTCTGACAATCCTAGTGCATACACTTAATTGTACAGATTATATAAATGGTATATGCTGTAAACTGAGTTTACTCATCTGTGAAGATGACAAACACTTAAAAAAAAAAAAAACTTAACTCAGTCAATACCAAAACTATAAGCTGAGAGGAAGTGATGATCTTGACCAAAAGTATTTATTTTCACCGTTACCTGTAGTGTATACTGAATTTCCAGCTGGTAGGATGCATGATTACATTCATCACTGTCTGCAGTGTTTTGAATCCACTGCTTGCTTCAGAAACAATGGTTTGGAAGAGCATCACATCCTTGACGTGTAGATGAAGAGGCTGTATTATTTTCTCTTAATAAGAAGTTATGTCAACTGAACTATAGGCAGTTACACAGAAGTATAAGAGGAATAATGCCACACAAAAGCATTTAGGTAGTTCTCTGGGAATCAGATGAGGACTTTGATAGAACCAAAGACTCAGGGGAATCTCAGACCTTTCATTTTTGGCAAGGCAGAATGCACTTGATGTTTTAAGACACTCAAATCCTAAGGCCTATTTTCCTAAGAATGGTTTTATGTTGTAATGATTTTAATTTTATAGACTAGCTGGAAAAGTGATTTCCCATTTTATGGCTTCTATTTGTCTTCTCAATCATACATTTTGCAGATTAAGATAAAAACAGGTGACTGATATTTGTGCAGGCAGTGAATATTACAAGATCCTTCTTTACACAAATAGATTAGTGACAAATCTTAGCAGCCCAGTCAACTTCTCTAGCATTTTTAATTCTCTGCCCAATAGGTTATGATAAATACTTTTGAAAAATGATGAACTCTAATGTGCTTCTTTAGATGATCATCTGAGTGTTTCAGATTTTGGAGATCTTAGTTTCAGATACTAAAGAGGATCCATAAAAATACATTTATGAAACATGTAAAGCATGTGAATTCTTTGGTGGATGAAGTCATTGCAGCTTTGACATATGGAAAGTGAGATTTCTAGTAAGTGCTGTTTGGAGTGATGATCCTATTAGCAAGTCCATCACTTTATAACAAGTAAGTTGCATGGCACGAAAAGTCACACTTCACAAAATCAGACAGTCTGCACTTGTTTGCTTTTAATCACTTTTGTGAGAAGCCTGCAATCTCTGCATTAACTGTGTAAATTAGGGAATGTCAGAGCAATGCTTGGATAGTGGGTTCTCAGGATGTACCAAAGTGCATTTTTTCTCTCAGTAAATAGTAAATAAGTGCACTTGCATTGTTCTCCAAGAGATAATGCTACACAATGTGATACTTTTTTGATAAAATGAGACTTTTTTTTTTTTTTTTAGAAGATAAAATTTAACTGAAGATGCTGTGGAGCTTTACCAATGACTTTAAGAATCCAAAATAAAGTCCTGGCCAAATTCCAGTTAGGATAATATATTTGCTTCTTAGTTAAAGTTAACCTGTCTTTATAAATAGATACACTGGGATACTCCAGTGGAATAAATTTGAGGTAGTGGAATTATATTAATTTATACCAATGAGGATCTGGCTCTATATTTTCTTCATTTCTTGCACTAGGATCTCACTTGGGAGGCTATTAATAAAGTGGCAACATCACAAGGGAAAGGAAACAGGGAGAGAGGAAATCAGATAAGTCTTTAAAAATAAATGTAATCCAATCAGGACTAGAGACAGTGTCAGGAATGAATTTGCAGGCAAGCAGCTACTGCATATGGTCACCACAGGACAAAGTTCCCCATTTTTCTTAGTAGCACTTTCTGTATTCAATGTTTCCATTTATTTTTGGTAGCTGATATATTAAGCTCATAATACGTCATTCAGACGAATGCTTTCCTATTATTTCTTTGTATTTTTGTGTCTATCCATCTGGATTGACCTCCTGATATTGAGTAGGAACTCTTTGGGGTGGAAAGTTCCTATGCTTGTGTGGCAATGGTTGCACATGGAATCAGACTGGGTGTGAGCACAAACACAACCTTAACAAGGTTCATTGGTGCTGGAGGCAGGCCCTGCTTCATCAGGCTTGTTTCACCGCCTGCCTGAAGAGCCTGATTGTGATGCCACCATGGGCCTTCCAGGTCATATTTCTGGAGCAGGACAGAAGTGGACAGTGAGACATGACTGTGTTCTTCCCTATTTAGGGCTGTCTCATTGCTGTGGTTCTGATCATGCCCACGTGTGCATGCACAAACAAACACGAATTAAACTTGAATTCTATGAATTCTTTGACAAACAATGGAATGCGATTTCATTTATCCAGTACTTGCTTAGTAATAGGTCACAGACCCCCAGCCAAACTTCATGAAGACTTGCTCCAAGCCCATGATGGTTCATGAAGAAGCACAATGGGCACTCTGGACTTCTTTCTCAGCTGTTCACAAGTGTAAGCAAGCCTTTTCAGGAGGATGTATCAATGTTCATGCACACAGATGGAAAATTATTTAGATGGAATATTATTTTTGTTTCAGTCTGTCAGTGACAAAGTCCAAATAAATAAAGAACAACTCTGATTCTAGTTACAGTAAAATTTAATAAATAACCATTTCTGTGTTCCCAGGTCAGCATAACACTCACATGAGTTAATTTAAGTATATTTACTACATGATCGATTTTCAGTCAAAATATAATCTAGAAAGGAAAAGCACTGTATGGGTTTCATTTTCATTTGTTTTATATTTCTTGTATTTCATGATATCAGATAAAAAAAAAACTGTGCATGTGTGCTGGTAAACGTTGTTATTACTTTTCAAAAGTGGAACTCTTTACAGGAATGTATTTAAACACAAAGTTATTGTAGTACATCTATCAAAGCTATGGACACAGTAGTAATGTTTTGAGGATGACTTTGTTTTTGCTAGAAATAATTTTTGTGTGTTATGATCTGACTATGGACATGATGTTAATGACTGCACACTTTCCATTCAGCAAGCAATGCTGTTAGATTCAGTCTGATTTATAAGACAACAACACAACAACACTAGTTAGGGCATTGTATGTTATTTGCCAGATGGTTAACTCCCATGGGTTAATAAGTATACCCAAATTCTAGATGATTTAAGATGTCCTGCGGATATTTCCTTAGGTACGAGGATTGCTAGTTGTTAATTTACATGTGTACTGTATTTTTTCCCTCTCTCTATTGATCTCATGAGAATTCTGAATTTCTTTTTGTCCATAAAATGCTAATAGGCCATATTTAACACCTCCCCCTTTTGCTGTTCTGACCATCAAAACACTCTTTTCAGATTTCAAACACTTCAGACTGAATTAGTTCCTCGCAAAGGCTAAGAACTGAAAGCTTATATATGCACATGCACAACATATATGAATACGTATATTTATACACCAAAACACTTCTTCTTGGGTTGTACATGCTATTTTATAAGTCTACTTTGCAGTATTTTCTCAAGAATTCAACATTAGAAAATATTTGAGCATATTAAAACAATTTAACATGCACTAAAAATCTAATATATATATATTAATCTAGAATAAATCTAGGCTTTGCTTTATGCCAAAGCAAAAATTCTAATTTGTGCGACAGAAGGATGTTTGTATTCTTGATTGTTGAAGATCACTGAATTGATCCCTTGTTAATAACAACAATTTCTCAGGATCTCCCAGGCACTTTTACCTGTGACTGTGGCTAGCTAGCACATATTCGTTTTGGAAAAGAGAATGTTTAGATACAACATGAAAAGCATTCACCTACAGGAAAACAAAACAAAACAAAACAAAAAAGATTAGTTGAAATTTCAGGGCAGTATGCCAGATGATCAATGGTAAATGAAATGGAGATAGGGCAAGTTGATATTTCAAGATAGCTGGCTATCAGCCTTCTCCTAATTTCTAGCCCACCTCTATTAGGTTTCCTAAGTCAAAAGAGGGAAAGTCATAGAGAGGCTTTTGGCAAAGGAAAAGAGAAAGCAGGGAATGAGGAACAGTTCTTTCGTATAGAAACATAGGTGTTGACATCGTGAAATAGCTCATGGTTGTGTTCCTTTTGGCAGCAGTTGTTAGTATGAAGTTTTATGAAAGATACTCAAATAGAAAACTCTTTCCTGATTCTCTTTTACCCATTTAATGGACATACATCTTCCCTTTTACCTATATAGAGGCTTAATCTTCAATTTTAAAATCCTATTATACTCTTCACATAAACAAAATTGTGAAGCAATGAGTTCCACAAGGTCAGTGCACATTGCATAAATCATATCTTCTTGTTTTAGATTAAATATTTCATCCCTAAAACTTTGTTAGCTCTTTCCTCTTTTTTTTGATAAGACAATATTTTAATTTACTTTTCAACTCACTCTTCAAAGCATTTTACACATCCTTTGTAATCCAGTCATTTTCTGTGCCTAGCTTATATCCCTTTTCATACATGTCTACTCAGAACCAAGCACTTGTTCAATGCTGAACAAGCTCAGGGCTCTGGTGCCTGATGGAAGCTCTTAAGCACCAGGGCTATGCACATTACTATTGTTTCTAATGCTCACAGCAGCAACAAACCAACCCAGCATTTACAACAGTCTCTCCGCTATCTGAGAGATATTCACTGGCCACCTCTGGGTCCTTCCTATCACTTCTTCTAGTAAGAATGGCAAGAATTCAAAATGATTTAATCTGAGGGAAAGACACTGAAAGTGCAAAGAAAAAGGTTCTGGTTTGTTGCATCTAACTCTCTACCTCTCTCTCCCAGGGCTGTATCCAACGTAAAGGCTTCCCTTGAGCCATTCATTTAAACATTTGTTTTTTTTTTTTTTTTTCCCTGAGTCACCACAGTTAATTTCAAACCCATCAATGTGTGTGAGTAATGCAGATGATTTCTTCCCACCTGCATTTCTTGGTGAGACTTGTTTCCCCAGGGTAAAATGAAGGTACCTGGAAATACCATCCAAGTATTGTAGCAACACATAGACCAAGTGCACAAGGTCAGCAGAAAAGAGAAATGCAGCTAACTTTTGTCAGCATATCAATATATCATCTTATACCAGTCAGATAAGTACAATTCACTCTCCAAGTTCACGCACTTCAGTTTTATGTTTCCTTGATTTTTTGTATTATTTATCCTTCAGTAAAGAGCACTGCCCTCTGACTTCAAAACACACACTAAACTGACAGCTGTAGCTACATGCTGGAAAACTCAAAGCATGAGTGCTGCAAGAAGGCCTGATAACATGGACTAAGGCTGCAGTCTCTAAGCACAACCACACAGTTATGAGACAACTTCTGTCCTGGTTTTAGCTGGGATAGAGTTAATTTTCTTCCGAGTAGCTGGTGTGGTGCTATGTTTTGGATTTAGGATAGTTTTATGGATTCCCATACATGAGCTGATTCATCAACTGGAGAGCCAAGGAATGATCAGCAAATCTCACTCACCCTTTAATAGCCCCTTATGGCCAGTGTGAAAGTCTAATAGGGAATGGAGACTAACCATGGACTATCGTGACCTGAATGAAGTCACGGCACTGCTGAGTGCTGCAGTGCTGGACATGATAGAACGTCAGTATGAACTGTAGTCAAAGGCAGCCAAGTGGTACGCCACAATTTATATTGCTAATGCATTTTTCTCCATCCCTTTGGCAGCAGCATGCAGGCCACAGTTTGTTTTTACTTGGAGGGGTGTCCAATACACCTGGAATTGATTGCCCCAGGGGTGAAAACACAGCCCCATTTGCCTGGCCTGATCCAGACTGCACTGGAACATGGGGAAGCTCCTGAACACCTGCAGTACATCGATGACATCATTGTGTCGGGCAGCAGAAGTTTTTGAGCAAGAGAAGAAAGTAGTTCCAATCCTTCTGAAACCCTGAAGCCTGTTTTGCCATAAAACAAAGTAAGGTCAAAGGACCTGCACAGGAGATCCAGTTTTTAGGAATAAAATGACAAGATGGACGTTGTCAGATCCCAAAGGATGTGATAATAAAATAGCAGTTATGGCTCCACCAACTAGCAGAAAGGAAACATAAGCTTAGGTCTTTTTTATTTATTTACTTTTTTTTTTTTGAGAATGTATATTTCAAATTACAGTCTGATTGTAAGCCCTCTCTATCAAGTGACCTGGAAGAAGAACAATTTCAAGTGGGGCCCTGAGCAATGACAAGACTTTGAAAAAATTAAACAGGAAATAGTTCATGCAATAGCCGTTGGACCAGTCCAAGCAGGACAAGATATAAAGATTGTGCTCTGCACCACACCTGGGGAGAATGGCCCCACCTGGAGCTTCTGGCAGAAAGAGCCCAGGGAAACTCGAGGTCAACCCCTAGGATTTTGGAGTCAGGGATACAGAATATCCAAGGCCTGCTATACTCCAACCAAAAAAGAGATATTGGCAGTGTATGGAGGGGTTTGAGCTACTTCAGAAGTGGTTGGTACTGAAGCACAGCTCCTCCTGGCACACTGACTGCCAGTGCCGGGCTGGATGTTCAAAGGGAGGTTCCCCTCTACACATCTTGCAACTGATGCTACGTGAAGTAAATGTGTTGCACTGATCACAGTCACCCAGGAATCTTGGAAGTGACCATGGACTGGCCAGAAAGCAAAGATTTTGGAATACGACCGGAGGAAGACGTGACACGTGCTGAAGAGGCCACTGTAAAATAAACTACCAGGAAATGAGAAACAATATGCCCTGTTCACTCATGGGTCCTTTTGTATTGTGGGAAAACATCAGAGCTGGAAGGCTGGTGCACGGAGTCCTACACAACAAGTTGCAGAAACTGCTGAAGGAGGAGAATCAAGTCAATTTGCAGAAGTGAAGACCATCCATTTGGTTTTAGATATTACTGAATGAGAAAAGTGGCCAGTGCTCTGTCTCTGCACTGACTCACGGATGGTGTCAAATGCCCTGTGGGCTGGTTACAGCAATGGAAACAGAGCAACTGGCAGCACAGAAGGAAACCCATCCCTCTGCCACTTTGTGGCAAGACATTGGTGCCTGGGTAGAGAACCTACTTGTAAAAGTATGCCACATAGATGCTCACGTACCCAAAAACTGGGCCACTGAAGAACAGTTTCAAAACAACCAGCAAGTGGGTCAGGCTGCTAAGATTGAAGTGGCTGAGGTGGATCTGGATTGACAACATAATGGTGAATTATTTATAGCTCGATGGGCCCATGACACCTCAGGACATCAGGGAAGAATTTCAACGTATATATGGGCTTGTGGATCAAGGGGTGGACCTGACTGTGGACACTATTGCCCAGGTTGTCCATGAATGTAAAATGTATGTGCAATCAAGCAAGCCAAGTAGTTAAAGCCTCTTTGGTACAGAGAATGTTGGATGAAATGTAAGTACAGGGAGGCCTGGCAGATTGATTATATCACAGTCCCTCAAACCTACAATAGCAAGAGTCATGTATTTACAATGGTGGAAGCAACCAACAGATGGCTGGAAACATATCCCATGCCCCATGCCACTTCCTGGAACACTATCCTGGGCCTCGAACAGCAAGTCTCATGGTGACATGATACACCAGAAAGAGTTGAATCAGATAATGAGACTCATTTCCAAAACAACTTCATAGACACCTCAGCCAAAGAGCACAACATTGAGTGGGTCTTATACATCCTCTATCACACACCAGCCTCTGAGAAAATTAAACACAATGGACTGTTAAAGGCTATGCTGAGAGAAATAGATGCTGAGGATACACATTGGGATACACATTTACCAAAGGCCACTTGGTTAGTCAACACTAGGGGATCTGTCAACCCAGCTGTCCCTGCCCATTCAAAACTCATATGTACTGCTGAAGGGAATAAAGTCCATGTAGCATACATAAAGAACATTCTGGGGAAGACAGTCTGGGTTATTCCTACCTTGAGCCATGGCAAACCAATCTGTGGGACTGCTTTTGCTCAAGGACCTGGGTGCACTTCTTGGGTAATGCAGAAGGATGCGAAATTCCAATATGTACCTCAAGGGGATTTGATTTGGGGTGAGAATAGGCAATAATTTGAATTGTATATTAACTGTTATGTAATATTGTATGTCATCACTACTGTTATTACTATATGACATACCAATGGTATTATAGTAAAAGTCAACCAGATGATGAATGAATTTTGACGGAATCAAGCAAAGCACAGCGATGATAGAACCAGGCAAGTACAGTGGTGATGGGGCCTGGTCTGGCTTCAGGGTGCAACAACCCAACACCAAACAGCATCTCTTCTGCCCTGACAGACTGTTATGATGGATGAAACCCAAAGTCACGGACTAAATGAACTCAATGGACATTTTAGAGGAATGGCCAATAGACCAAGGGAGTGATATCTGTGCATACATATCAAAATGCAAGAAAGGTGGTGATCAGTTAGGATGTAAGTATGGAACCTGAGCATGACATAGACTGCATGGAATAAGAGATGGATATTGTCCTGGTTTTGGCTTTGATAGAGTTAATTTTCTTCCTTTTCTTTCTTCCATACCGGTAGCTGGTATGTCGCTGTGTTTTGGATTTAGGATGAGAATAACGCTGATAACACGCTGATGTTTTAGTTGTTGTAGAGCAGTGTTTACACAGAGTCAAGGACTTTTCAGCCTCTTGAGCTGCCCTGTCACAGAGGACACTGGGGGTACACAAGGAGCTGGGAGAGGACAGAAACAGGACAGCTGACCCAAACTGGCCAAAGGAATATCCCATACCATGCGGCATCATGCTGAACAATAAATATGGGGGGAGCTGGGGGGACAGAATGCTTGCCAGTGCTCAGGGGGTGGCTGGGCATTGGTCAGTGGGTGGGTGGTGAGCAATTGCATTGTGCATCATTTGCTTTGTATATTCTTTGTATGTTGTTTTTATTTTCCCTTCCTTTTCTGTCGTATTAAACTGGCTTTATCTCTACTTACAAGTTTTTACCTTTTTCTTTTTTTTTTTCCCTCTTGATTCTCTCCCCCATCTCACTGGGGTGAGGGGGGAGTGAGCAAGCAGCTGTGTGATGCTTAGCTGCTTGCCAGGTTAAACCACAACATCAAAACAGAAATACAGAGACACATGGATGTTGAAAATTCTGCTGTAGTGAAAGCCCAGTAATGACAAACACTACCAGTGCAACTTTCACTTTGTTTACAACCCTGTACTTTCTATCTCTGATTTTTAAATACCCACAAATGCTGCCACGTCTAATCTCAGAGAAGAAATACTTTTATATTTGTGGTAGGAGGAAAATGTGTCCATCACACCACAGAGACAGAAAAAGACAGAGATAGTGAAGCCAGCATTAGGCTGAAGAGGGTGTCAGTGACAGGTCCAGCTCCTCAACTCACTGACATCTGGTGACCAGAAAGGACATGAAAGTGTAAATTGGTTATAGAGCCTATTTTCTGCTGTGTAAGCTTTGGAATTTAATTTCATAATAGCAAAATTATATTAAAAAATCATCAACGTTTCTGCACAAAAATATATTATTCTATTCTCATGTAAAATATGGAAAGATTATATTGTTGAGAAACCTATAGCATGATGGGCAAAGAAGCAAAGCAGCAAACAAGAAAAGTATAGACTAGTGAGCCAATATATGGGAAGAGCCACCAGCTGAATGCCCGTCTATGGAAATCTAATCAGCCAGGGATGAATGCAGCTCTGCCACCCAAACACTGCATTATAGGATGCCAGCTGCATCTGCTTCCCCCTAGTTATTCCTATTTTTGAGCATAAACCAAGCTCTTGGGGAGTAACTTCTAATAGAATACCCAAATAAGCAGTGCTGTGAGAAGTGTTATAAACCTTTAAATTGCCATTAGCTAATCAGAATCATTGTTCAGTGACCATTATCTTTTATTAAATGACCACTGAATCATAATGTTCATACTGATTTTCAATTAAAATGTAGAATAGTCACCGTGACTCAATAGCACCCATTAGCAGCACTAGGACCACTGAAACAGCCATTACCAGGAAGAAATTCAGCACTTAAGAAGGTAAGTTAATTTCTTCATGTAGATGCTTATTTCTAGCTGGGGATATTTCAAAGCAGGTTTCCCAACAGGAACTGGGATTTAGTCACAAAAAAAAGGCATGCCACTCCTCTTCTACCTTTTGCAAAGTCCCATCATTTTTTGAGGGGGAGTACAAGAGAGCAGCATAAAACATTTACATGGAAGGGCAAAACTTCTGCCTACGTACTTGAATGCTGCTAGAGCCATGGAGAAATATGATGGCTCCCACTCTGAGGTGTGGGAAGAGCTTCTGGCACAGGAGCACTTTAGGAAATAAAATACTTATTGAAAAGTTGAACCATGATATATTATGGCACTATATCATGCTAGTGATGTGAAAATGCCTTTCAACTTCTGCCATTAAAAATGCAATGATACCAAATGTTCTGGAGTTGTTATGGTGAGACCAGAGATATATTTTTGTGATTTACAATCAAAACTTGAGTGAGGCTTTATATAAGGGTAAATCATATACTATGTGTATATGGACTCCTGCAAAGTAGTCTCTTCTCACTTAGTGTACTGGTAAAACTAAAATAATAAATAGCCAGGTAGCAATGAGTTAATTCTCCCAAAGGAAACAGAAGCATGTAGTTAAATACTACATCACAAATTACCATTTTTATGTCACCACCTCACCATGACTTTAGCACTAACCCATCTCCATCTTCACACTCTCATTAGGATATAATGCATATTCATGGTCCTGATTATATAGCCACTTTCTTGACTTGTTTTAATTGTGCATAAAGACATTGTGACAGGAGACCTGACCTTTTCAAGATCATTTTCTCTCCATTACTTTTCACAAAGCTATTAACTTGTCGCCTTCCATAAGATTGCAATAATTTATTTCCCATTAATAAAAAATTCCTGGTGCCATGCAAATTAAAATTTATTCAGCAAATAGAATTCTTTGGATTATTTTCTAATGGCTTTATATACTTCCAGCTTAGGAAGAAAAATAATATTAATGGATACAGGCTGAGTGGATAATTGCATACATAGGAGAAAAATGAATATACAACTGATGCTGTGGCTTCCTGCACACCAATTACCCAGAAGAGTTCCTTTAGTTCCTTTTTCAAGAAATATATTAAATAATTTATTTCAGGGGATATCATTATAATCTTGAAATTATTCTCACTGTATAAAGAGCTTGGCAACCTGATGCACAAACAACAAATGTTCATATTAGAAAACCCACACTAAGTAAAAATACTTATAAGTGTAAATGAAACTAAGAGAAGGAATAACTTTGAGACAAAGTTGCTACAATACTGCAGTGGAATTAGAGAAGGATTACATGGTGAAGTTATAAACATAGTTTTTATTTAACAGTGCTGTTTCAACATGAATGAATTATGTTGAAATCGCAGAACATGTTAATGATGAAAAGGCTTAGGCTTTCTGAGAACTTTTTAGTTTTGAAGACTTGATAAAAATATTGATATAATACAAAAAGCAGAACATCATAATTCAGCAGTATTTATCTATTTTTTACAATTTGAAGTATGATAGGTCCTTAGACTTGTTTACATTAGTTCCTATTGGGAAAAATAGCTCACATGCATTTTAAGCCATGTATTAGTGAAATGTAGTAACTACTGCACAAACAGATATTTCAGTGTTTAGAAGTTGGCATGAAAACTGCAAACCATGTAATAGCAGCTATTATTTCAAACCCCTGACCATCTAAATGGGAGTGGTGATGATAAACCCCAGTGATATGCTGTTGGACCATTTCAAGGCTGTAGAAAAAGAAGTCATTAAACTTTCTACTTCAAAATCACACAAATGTGAGCTGAAAGCAGAACTCTTGGCTACCTGTTCTCTCTCCCTAACAATTCAAAGCTGTTCTCACTCCACCCCGGTGTGTCTGTGAACACTTGCTTGGAAGACTTTTAAAAATTGAAAATAATGTTAGAAGTTGAGCAGTTTGACCATGTGTAGGGAAAACAACAACAAAAAAAACACTGTTTAATTCATTAACAAGATGAGCTATAATAGAGAATAGAGAAATACAGACAAAAACATGAACAACAGCTTGATTTCTGATGTCTGATGCAAAAAAGCCTCACTGGAAAGGCAATATGAGACAGACAATTTCATAGTTCCATTATTTCATTAGGTCTGGGAAGACTGTATCGTTTTTTATCTCAATGTTTTAACTTTGGGGTGAGCATTCTGCAGTAGCTGATAGGCATGATGGGATATATATATATTTTTTAAATTTACACTTACCTCTGTAAGTTCACAGTAAAGAATGTGACTAAACTATGCAATGTTCCCAGTCCTTTAAAAATATAGAACAAGTTTTCATGTAGCCCCCTTTTAAATGTTGCCTTAAAAAAAAATAAAATAAAATCTTACAATTCATTACAGAAACAAAACAAAATATTTAAGTTTGTATTTTATCTCAATGCAAGGAAAAATCAGAAATCTTTCTGTTTTCCAGTCGACTTGTACTTATTCAACCCCCACTTTTACTATATGTTTATCCTGTCTTAACAGATCTAAATGAGTTTGTAACCCCAAGCCCATGATTTATCCTAGAGGGTAGATGTTCTGACACACTTTAAATTCACAGTCAACCCTAACTTGGTTGTTTTATACACTGGTAAATCTCATTTGGAAACTTCCATAGTGTAACATGAATTACCAACATTCAGTAATAGAAAAAACATTCAAACCTATTGCAGCTATTCCTTCACTCACACAAATTATTTTCACAAGTTCAGAGTGGTCATTACTGATCCCTGAATACTTACCAACAGTAATCACACTGATATGCGTAAGCACTGCAGAAAATTAATTACAGTTTATCTTTCATAGGCTTGATGCCTCACTGCTATTAATAGGGTACCAGTACTTTTTTCTTTAGAAAGCTTTGATTCCCATTGGCAAGAAAGAATGGTTTGAATGTGCAAATTGGTACAAGTTGAGTAATAAGGAAAGGCCATTTTTAGTGAAAAAGTTATCATAACCTTCGATGTTAATAGGTCTTTGCTAATAAGGACCAGATTTGTATGGATGCTCAAGATGTCTGGAAAGATTTGGCATTTCCTTGTGCAATCGTCTGCATGTAGGTACAAGACTTATCATAGAATAGTTACATTAGGGACTTGAGTGAAAGCTGGAATAATTCAACTGCCAATTTAGGCTGCATTTGTATTTGAAAAAATACCAGTTTAGGATTCAGGAAGAAAAAGATGGCCACAACATAATGTTTTCCCTCATGAAAAAAAGATGTGTGAACATTAATGTTTTGGTTCACTTCTGCAGAAACTTTGAGGGATTCTCAAAAAAATAAATAAATTTGTTTTGGTGAAAAAAAATCTGAAATGTTTACACAGAGCTCCTCCCCCCACCCATTTCACTTTTATAGGGAAAAGCTATTTTTTCAAAAACACTTGTTAGAGGGCTTTATATCACCTTGTCACAGTCCACTGACCCATGCTGCCCTCTCTCTGAGTACCAGCAGTCACAGCAGCAAAACACATTGGACCAAGTTTGTACTTGGGACAAATTTGCTGCAATGTTGAAATAAACAGAGATATGCTGGAGATTAATTGGATTTGGTTTGCCTACCAACATTTTAATTTTCCAATGGTCATCAGTATGCTATATTTATTACAAAAATACAGCTCTTACTAAGTCATTGCATCAGACGCATTCCCCCACACTGATGCTCAATCACACTGTGAAGAAAATCTTTATATCCGGGCCTAGTTAAATGGTCTAAGCAATCATGACATACCTATTTCACAAGGTAATGCAATGTAAAGATGGGGCTCTTGCTCCCCTTTAGTTGTGCAGATGGGTGTATTTTGCATGCCTCCCACACATCTCCATCCAAATGCACAATATGGATGTTTTATCTTTCACAACAGGAACCTTCTGTTCACAGATATGTCAACATTCCTGAGAATGTTAGTGAATTTTTCAGGATGCCATCCTACCTGAATACCAGACGGTTCATCCTATGACACCGAGACAACTCAGAGAGGAAATTAGGCTATCACAAAACAAAACAAAAACACAACTAACACATACCATTATCAAATTCAAGAAACTATGAAAGCATTCTGTCCTTATTAATGCAAGTATGGGTTTTAGTATTTACTTTGAGTCAAGATTTACTCAAAACTTAATTTAACAGCAAATCATTTCCAGCAAATTTTAAATCTATCTACATTGGGAGATATAGAATCTTTCACATAAAGCTGACCCTATTTTGTCATTCTGTAAGAAGTTGTAGCTTATATCTGCAAACGATCATATGTCACATTTATTATGGTGTTTCTGTTAATTTTTGGAGGAAAATACAAATGTACCTTTATGTGCCTTTTTTTTTTTTTTAATATGACACTGACAGGAAGATAGACATAGCTGCAGATCTGATGTAGACAATGATCTTGTATAATGTTCTGATGATGCCATATTAAAGGTTTGTCATTAAAAGCAAGCATACTATCAAGTGGGAAAGCAGACTTATATTGCAATTATTTTCCTATTAGCTGCTGCCCATTGCTCCTGACAGGTATAAATTAGATCTCGCTAGGTTGCCTACAGATTAATGAGTTCCAAAATTGGCATTTAATTGTTTGGGAGTAAGAGGCAGAAAAGGAAGGTATCTGCAAAAAATCTTTATCCACCTGTGATTAGAAGATATTCTCCTTTCTTTCTGCTTTTCCTTTCTCCCCTGACATCGCTTGGGTGATAACTGACACTTCTATCAGAGGATTCCTTTCGACGCAGCAGAAACTTGCAGCTGAGGCAAGGCCAGAATTAATAATCTGCGTGAGCAAACACACAGCTGCTGTTTGTGGAGAGAGATTCTATTAACGAACAGTGAATTCTCATAATTAGCTGAGCGGTTTCTGCAGCTGCCTGCCTGACCCCAGACTACACAAATTGTGGGTGGTGTTCGGCCTCTAAATCAATCTTACCTAATTACTATAAGCATGTTCCTCCAGTCCTAATGACTGGGGGGTGTGTGTAGGGGGGGAATAGACATTTCCTTACCCATTCAAATGTTCCTCTTATTAGATTCTCTTTTGTGCCTAAATTCATATTTTTTCTATTAGCATTTCTAAGGGTATACAGGTGTGGTTACAAATCAGAAGCACAGAAGTATAATTCATGTCCTACAACCATGTGCCAGTGTGTGTCTGCTTTGCAAACAGTAGCAAAATGTGTGCTTGTTGGAAGCATCTGCCTTGCTTCAATTCACAAAACATAATTTAAAGCACACATGTCTGTCTGGATTCAAAGCCTTTTCTCTGCCCTCCTCCTCCTCCTCTCTTCCCCCCCCCCCCAAAAAAAAAATTAATGTGACACAAAATGGAAAATCATGAATGGTTGTGGCTTCGTCTGGTCTGAAGCAGGGTTACTTACTACTACCTCACCACGTGACACTGGAGAAGACAAGTGTATTTGTCATAGGGGAATTAAAAAAAAAAAAAAAAAGAGAGAGAGAAAAAAAGGATGATTTCCACTGACAGCCGTTGCTCAGCAAGATGCTTTGTGTTCCTGAGCTGGGCTGGGGCGTGGAGCCAAAGGGCTTGCCTGCATGGCGGTGGGAAACCCTGGGCACCTCCACCTACAGCCATGCATTGGGGAGCACAGCTGCTCTGCTTGGCTGCCCACAACACACCTCAGTGCAGAAGCTGGCACTGGCATGGTGGTTGGGTGCTAGCAGTGCTCTCCTGCATCATTTATGTCAGCTGTGAGGAATGCCAGCTGAACATGTTCCCCAATAAATTAGATATGTGGGTTATGATTAATTTGCCCTGAAAAAGCAGTCTGCAGAACTAACTCCCATCCCCATCCTTTGTCTGTCAACGTATCCTCATAAGCAAAGACTGCCTTTGTCAGTCATCTGCAGCCACTGGGCTCACAGCAGCTCCTTCACGGTGGAAAAAAAAATACTGCTGATGTCTGCAGCCCTTCCCTCCATGGGAATCCCAGGCCTTCAGCTTCTCCTTTGGTGGCCTGTTAGGGATATGAATTGTCAGCTTCTTCCAGCAGAACCAGCAATACCCAGAAGATCCATGCCCTAGCCTCCCCCCCCCCTCTTTTTTTTATTACCTTGGCTGTAAATTTGATCTGGAGCAAATCATTAAGGACCTGCGAGCAAGCTAGCTGAACCTGATTCTATATTAACCTAGACAGTACATTGATTTAGTCAATGTAAATTTAGATGTTTTCTATAGTTTTGAGATTTAATTAGTTTAGGAACAGTGTGTACAGACAGGAAGTTTGAGTGAAGTTTTATGAACAGACAGAAATATTTACTCTAAGGAGCATTATGTAGAGGTCCCAATTTTGCAGGTGCAGATTTATTCTCTTATCATTTTTTAAGAGGTAAACATCTCCCAAGTTCCTTACATATTTAAGATGGCAATTTTGCTATGATTATACATTTTAGGGGTTGGATTATTAACTACCAGATTTTCACCTGATGGTCAGGTTGCTGTCAAGGACACAGCTCCAACAGTGGTATTAGCCCAATGCAGAAAGCAGCACTGCAAAAACCAGCAGTGATGGGGGAAGGAAAAAAACAATCTGTAGGGCATCCATTATATAAATGTATAAGCGCAATACATTTTCCACATCACTACCACTTGTGATCTTTAAATGTTTGTATGCCCACTGAGAAAATCACAAATACATTCTTTATTTACATTACTTATAGATTATTGTATGAATTATTCTTCCTTATAAACTGTTATAAACTCTGAGAACATCCAACACTTGAAATTTGAGCTCCAGTTTTAATTTGTCACTTTCATAAGTTACGGTTTTTTGTTTTTGTTTTTGTTTTGTTTCTTTGTTAATTGATTTATCTAGGAACTTACAGACTGAATTTCAAATGTTAATCGTTAAGACCAAGGACATAACCTGAAGTAAATTTAGTGGTGGAATGATTAGAAGCTGTGGTTTATAATTTCATTTTCACAAGTTTATGTCATGGCTAGTAAAGCTCCTGAATGTTTATACAAAGTGGAATCTGTGGCGTCACAAGATCATCAGATCTTTTTCACAGAAAGATGTGTATTCCTAGAAATATTTTCTAAGGAAACAAGAGTTAAAATAATTTCCTGTGGTACATAATGTAAAGAATTAAACTATGTCTCACCATTTCTTCTCCAGCTAGAGAGAATGAATGAAATTTTATATTTAGAATCTTTTCAGAATATGTGTGAATAAATAAATAAATAAATAAATAAATAAAATCAGCCACCTTTTATTCATCTAGTTAACTGCAACACTTCGGGTTTTTCATATTCATGACATAAAATTTCATTTCACTTATATTAACAACTCGTTCTTTAATACTACCTGTACCAGGTAACACTGCATCAGAAAATCAAAATCAAACAACCCTGAGACTTAACAGGTTAACAATATAAAAATCAGTCTGTATACTGCACACCAGCAGCCCAGCTGGATTTGTCCCTCTAGATCATCTTACTCCATGCAACAAACAGCATTGATAATAATACTTCTAGTCTTAGAAGCACTATGCCACATACAAAATTTGATTGTAACAGTTTATTGGGACGTTATGAGGTACCTTCAGCAGGTAAGCAGTAAAAGGAGACTTAATGCCTGTCACTGCATGTTGTCTGCTGCACGTTAGTAATACACAATAGATGTCATTTCTGTCTGTTTTTCTTATTTTAACATATAGGCTTCTTTTAATAGTAACTATAAAATACTGCCTGAAATATACTCTGAAGATGCACATTTGTTGCAATCTACTGCATATACAGAATGCAGCCTCCACAATAAATCTTTTCAAAATAGAACATGTTGATCCAAATAGGCAAGCAAGAGCCCAGCTTCTTGCAGGGAACAGGACAATCTTTTTCCATTAAATTTGTGTATTAAAGATATTGCATTTCCCGTGTCAGTCAGGAGCAAGTCACGAGGCATTTAGATCCCTGTCTTATAACAACAGAAAAGGGAATAAAACGGTCTTTCAGAACCCCCCAGACAATTTGTTTTCATAGACAAGGTACTGCAGGGCACTCTCATCACAAAGCCCTGCAAGTAAATAAGGATTTGTGGCAGCAATAAGGAACTTGTTTTGTATCTTAGTCAATAGACATGTTGAATGTACAAAACAGGCAAGGTATGAATAAAAGAAAAAGTAAACAAACTAAAACCACCACAAAGCAAAATCCAAAATAATAACATAAAAAATAGAGGAAAAAAGAAAAAAGGAAAAAAAAAAGAAGAAAAAGAAGAAGAGTTAGACAACAAAATTGTCATTCTAGGAATACAGCACCTGAAAATTCTTCATCTCTGATGAATTTGGTGTTTCAGCTAGAACAAAGACAATGAGAGAAAAAAAGGCTAATCTTTTCACCACTTTACACACATCAACCAATTTAATATATAACACAGCATACCAGAACAAGCACAGGTCCTACTTATGCCAAGAGAGCTGCTTTTATGCCAGTTGCATAGAGTTTGGTCCAGACTCGCCTTAAATAATCAGAAATATTTCCACTTGTCTCAAGTAAGGCCTACATGCTTATAGGTGTCCAAAGTATTTATTCTTTTATCCTTTTAAAACTTTCCTATTCATTTTTATTAGTACAGTAATCTGAGAATGGAAGAAGAGTCTGTGGGCAGAATTCCTCTCCTCCAGTAGGGAAAGAAGAACAGCAAAAAAAAAAAGTATCACCTCTCTTCTCAACAGCTGTTCTTCAGCCAGGGTCCAAAGGAAAGAGAGATGTGTCTGTAGCTGAAGTCTGTACACAAAGCAGAGTGATGCATGCACGTTTGTGCCCCCACCCCTAGAAATAACAGTCCTAACTCACCAAAAAACCCAGCCCACTGTGGATGCTGCAGTCTACTTTTTTTTTTTTTTTTTTTTTTTTTTTTAGGAATGGGAAAGTATTTCCATATTTTCTTACCTTGGCTGAAGACCCAGCTGCGTAAGGAAGGAGGATATACCAAGCTGTTGCAGCTTAGCTGATGGCAGAAGCCCAGCACAGGTTCATGCCAAAGGGTTTTTCTGTTTTTCAAGCCCTGTTGACAATGAACTGATGGAGGGATCTCTAGTAATCCCGAGAAAAGTAGCCCAGGGATTGGAGAGGCAGCCTTTATAGCAGGGTTGTATGGGGAGACTGGGCTTTGTGAAAAGTTAGGGACAAGCTGGAAGGGATAAGAAAGATCAAGAAAGCAACAGGTTGCCAGCACAGTGTGGGTTTGTTTTTTTGTTGCCATAAATGAGGAAAATGGTTAAATATAAGCATACCCTCTTGTCCTAAGGCAAACCACTTTGGTCCATGCACATATTTGTTACCCTGGGAACAGTACTACACAAAACATGAAGAAACATGGGTTTAGATCCATAACCCTCTACAGCCTGGTAGAGCTTACATTATTAGTCTCTTATTGTATCAGAACTTGTGCTTAAGTTTTCATCTGCTCTACACCAAAAGTGTGTAGAAATCCAATTAAATCAATAGACCTCAGTAAAATCACCTGGCGGGACAGATTGGATCTCCTCTCTGAAGGACCTGCAGTCTAAAAATATGAAAAAATAAATAATTTTTGAATGTTATAAGAGTATTCTGTCTACACGTTATGATTTATTATGTTAATCTCATCTTCCAAGGGGACTGAGAGTGGTGGTCACAGTCCTTGGAGTTTTCTAGCAAGCAGACGAGGACTCAGATAGCAGTAGATGTACATTTTCTGACCTGGACCCCACTACTCAACCAGAAGTATACTAGTGTGTAAAGTGGACTTTGTTTTATCAAAGGATGAATGCTTTTCAATCAGTATGTCTGAAAATCAAAGCTGAATCCCCTCATCATAATGTCTACACTTTGAGAATATATGTACATCATGGATGTTGTTTTAAACAGAATGGTATGAATGATACGTTTATGGGGCTAAAAATACACACGACATGAGGTTTTGGAGCATTACTTCAACATTTTGGCTATCGAGCTATTTTACTTGTTAGTGGTATCATATTTTGTTCTAATGCATAATTGAAACAGCACAAAAGTTACATCTTTTTTTCTAGATGTCTCACTATAAATGCTTACTATTTAAAGTGTGCAATTTTAGAAGTTTTAACCCCAAAGAATTTTTAAATAAATACTCAACCATATACATCCTAAACTTTATCCATCCAGCTGTGGCTGGATAACAAAGTTTATTATTGTCACTTGAACAAGTAGCAGAAGGAAAATCTAAGTCTTAGAATTCCACATAGAGGGTTGGTCCTCCTCTTGAAAAAATGTTTTTTGGAGCATATTAGGTAGAGGAGAAATTCTCTAATGTTTTGATCACACTTTCCCCCTTCTTGGCCATAGAAATATGGGATAAGGGAGTCTTGACGCCAAGCCCTGAAGTCTTGAATCAGCCTTGGGGTGTTCTGCTGTTCTTTTTTGCTCCATGCCTCCCCTGTCCTGTTCTCCATGGAGGGGCAGATTCATCCCCTTCAAAAGCACATGCCTGAGCCTCCAACAGTCACACTAAGGGCATAGCAGGGCATATTTCAAAACAGATATAGGTGCACACATTAATATCCATGCCAATGATTTTAACACATAATTGAAATACAGACAATTTGAACTACACGTTTAGCAGTACCTTCTTTAGGTACATTCGTACTCCTAATAACCTTCCCCTAAACCTCAAGTGTAACGAAGTCTCTTGTTATATCCTTACCTCAAACAGCTAAAAAGACATATTTTTTTTCTTTTTTTTCTTTTTTTTTCTTTCTATAGAATTATTCATATTCAAGTGCTTTGTGGTCTGGGGCTTCAGATCCTTGTCCTGTACAAAGCTGAATGTGTGACACGCAGAGAATAAGACTCAGAGACAGCAGCTGAGACATTAAGCAAGCACTGGCTGGAAGGGATCTCAGAGTGTGCCCAGCCACTCACTCAGTCCCAGGGCAGGAACAGCTTGACCTAGTGCACCTGGCAGGTGTTTAACTAACGTGCCCCCAAAAATTTCTGCTTACAGGGTGTAAGCAGTGTGAAGCAGACATCCTGCTCCAGTGCTTCACTGGTTTTAGCACTTCAAAATCCTTCCTTATGCCTGGTCTGAATTTTTCATTTTGCAGTTTGAATTCTTCTTGTCCTAGTTACCTCTACCCTGTACTTGATTACCAGAATTTCCCTCAACGTCCCCCAGCAAAATTAACCCCAACCTTTTCAGCCTTTCCTCACGTGTAATATTTTTGAAGCTTTTATCATTTTAATCACTCTCTAATGTATGTTGTCCAACTGGACTAAACTCCTCCAAGATGCCCAAAAGCAGCCACACTGTTCCAGCAGACACTTTTTCAGTGGCAAGGAGGACAAAAGATCACTCTGTCTCTCCATATATATACTCCTATTTATAAAACTCTGTAAGACATTTTTTCTTTTTTTTTTTTTCAGTAGTTTAACACTATTGACTCACATTCTGTTTATAAGCCAGTTCCATCCCCAGAGCATTTCCTGCAGAGCTACTGCAAATCAGCTGTTCCTGACAGATACACACCAACTCTTTCTTGTACTTCTGTTTTCTCCCTGCTCTATAGTAACAGTTAATTTGATTATTTGTTCCAGCATTGTGTAAAAAATGAACTCCAGATCATTGTCTACACTTAACAACAGGCACCAGCTACACCATTTCATTGTTGTTTGAATAATATTCCCTCTTTCTAAAATGACAAGCAGAGCTCATGTTTTTCCCCCCCATTTTTTTAAGTATCCTAGGGTGAAACCCATCAGACAGCTGATCTGAAAGCATCTAATGAGTAGTCTCATCAACTCCAATGAGACGCATGTGCTCAAAGTCAAGCCTGTACTCAAGTGCTTTGCTGGACCAGGGCCAGGAAGCTCAGCATTCTACAGAATGAAGCTGCTTTAAGTTTTCATGGTTGACGATGGTAATACAGGAAATACAGGACTACCCAAAGGAGATGTGTCTACATCTTACGTGGCTTGGGAACAATGTAAGGACATACAAGTTACAAAATATTTCATTGAATTTCCCTAAGGGAAAATGTGGAGAAATTTTCAGGTCATGGAGAATGATCAGATATTTTAAATTAAAAAAAAAAAAAAAAGGTCTTACATGATCTATCATCTCAGAATTACTAGTGATGTAGCAGTCTTTTCGTGCATCTTCATACAAGAACCCTGTTAAAAATGCTAGAAAATAAACTGTTATAACAGCACTTTTGTGAAGCAGCAACTCTGGTAATAAGTGAAAGGATTGTGGTTTTGAAAGGGCTGCTGAACTGTTTGTGGGAAGTCCTTGGATTTCTGGGCCACTTAATTCAAGACCCATATCTGCCGCAAAGGTAACAGAATCCAAGTGTAAATTTTAATAATTGCAGCAGTGATTACTTTTAGTTCTTGGCAGTTCATTACTGACTGCACAATTCCAGAGGCTCTCGTTAAATGGTCCATGGAATGAATCAGGCATGGAATTAACCTATTTTGAGTTCCCTGAAGCTTATGTCCCATGAAGGAGTATTCACATACCTCTCTAGGGGCCAATCCTGAAAGCCCTTCCTCATACGAGTAATCCTTACCCACACTAAACTGCTGTTGACTTCAGTGCCAGTGCTTGTGCTAGCAAAGACTGCACTTATGAGTAATCATTTGCAGAACTGGGTGCATGGTTTTCATGTTCCATTTGACAAAAGCAAATTACTTACAGGCACAGTCCCAAGTCTACATGAAAAATTACACTTACTTGTTTAAAAAGAAGCAGTATTTCTGTTACATTTTTGCTTCCTTTCTAATTGCAAGCATATTTGGGCTCTGTCCTAACTAAAGCAAATGCCAGCAAGATTGGGTGCAGTGGTTGTGAATCATTATTAACTGCACAGTGCTGTTCAGATGCCAGCTGTTGATGATCCGTGGTCTGTCTGCTTGAATTCCCCAGGGAACCAACATCTGGGAAAGGGTAAAGCTAAACAGAGGGCTAATAACTATCAAGAATCTCTCTCTCTCTCTCTCTCAGCTTCCCATTTCAAATGTTTTACTTAAAGAAATTCTGAGAGAAAATTGATTTTTTCCCATACTGTTTCTTTTAGTCTAAAGCCTGCAAGGATGAAGAGAAAATCCTGCTGGGATCCAGCTCCCTTCCTTTTTGGCCAAAATAAGTGAAAGTCTCAGAAGGTGTTGGTATACTGTCTCCTGGGGTGGTCTTAGGGTCATTCATGCTGTAGCATGGCATGTTGTCCACAGGGCTGCTCATGACATTGCTCACAGGCCATGGAATGTGGATGCTGGAAGCTGCACAATGGGTATGTACACACTATTCAGTGCGAAGAGCCTTAGGTCTGTGCTGGTGTAACTGAAAGCAAAACAGCCTAAAATTCACCATCTAAATGGGCTCCTCTACATTGCTATGAATAATCTGTGTGTGTCTCCTCAGTGCTCTTAATGCATGGCCTTTTGAAACTGATTTTAAAATGTAACTGAAAGACTGTACAATAATATTATCTCTCAAGAGAACAAAGCCAGGGCTTTAAAGTTAAGCTGCTCAGTTCATTTTTCCTTCTATATCTGTTTTAGTCAGCACCTGATTAGGACCTGAAAAAATTCTCTGATTTTTCTTATATGAATAATATAACCAAATCTCCCTCTATTTCTGTCAAAGAACTGGGTTAGCTGAAGACAATGAAAGTTTTGATTCATTTAAAGAAAGCAAGAATGGGTCTAAATTAATCTTTTTACTGCAGTAAAGTCTATTCACACAGTGGAACCTTCTCTCTCTCTCTCTCTCTCTCTCTTTTTTTTTTCTTTTTCTTTTTTTCCTCCTATAGTGTTCAGACAGGTGTAGAGTTAAAACAGAAATGAGGTGTCACGTGAGCTGTTGTTTTCCCAAGCCACTTCACATGGTTTTTCAGAGGTATCTGGTCTGGGCCAGTGGTGTCACCACTTTATCTCAATGGAAACATCATATAGAGCTAGATACTATAATGATTTTTTCTGCTCTGGAAAAGTATGACGCAAATGAGAGTGAAAAATTCTTTTTCATCATTTAAATTTAGATATCCAAAAGAGAAAGTTCAAGGACTAATCTTTCAAAGCCGCTCTCCCATGCCTACTCCTTAGCCATGAGTTTAGGAAGCCTTTACTAAAAACCTGCAAGCCCAGTTATGTCACCGGGATGGCTGAGGTGACCTTGGATTTTGAAGAACACGGTGACAAAAATGCAAAGCTGGTGAAAACCTTGCCTTGCCGATATCAAGGTGAGGTCTTTGCCTGGCTTTTGGGACTGACCTGCTAACACTGAAGATGTGCTGTCAGGTAACCAGCTGTAAACACAGCAGAGAAGCTGCCTCATGTCTTTGTGTTGAACTTTGTCACATATTTTTTTTTGAACATTTGATTTTTGTAAAGCTTCTAAGACATTTCAGTCATTTGAGGACTTTCACAGAACATTAAATATGAAAAGGTGGTGTCATGATAGCAGAACAGCAGGGATAGTGAAAGAGTTTGGCATGTTTCCCTAAATGCACCAGACTAGAGGGTAAGAACCTACTGTTCATAGGTTCAGCTTATGCTTTTTGACAAAGGTGTCATTAAAACCCCTTTCAAATTTTCAAGGTTCATCCTGGCAATGGTTAATTTTTTTCTCCTTCAGGTCCAAACTGAAAGGCTGTCCCAGATTTCACTGTTTTTACTAGGTGGAATTTATGCGTATTCTCCTTCTTCCATGGCCATGTATATAGTGTTCATGTCATAAATAACTAGAAAGCAGAAGCAAAATCAATATGGGGAAAGCTAAGGCTTAAAATGCGGGATAATGTTTTAATGATCCCACATTGGGCAATAAAGGACTCTGGAACTGAGGAGGGGACAAGGTAACCAGAAATGTAACTCTTCCAAAAAAGCAAGGCAGTCAAAATGACACTGAAGAGGAAGACAATCAGAAACAGATTGGGATTCACAGAGAGGCAGCGATAGATCCGTCAAGCCCAGTCATGCATGCAGCCAGCCCAGTAAACAACCTCTAGGTATCATTTTTGCTGGAGTGCAGCCACCAGCTGCTCTGAGCCGACAGCGACCCCACTGCGAGGCTCTGCTGCTGACCTCCTATGCTTTAATTCCTCCACATGCATATTTTAACATTATTACAAAAGGTTTCATTTACAATTCACAGGCTGAGCAACAATGAGTACATTTCGTGGAGGTCAGCCTCAACCGTTCCTCCTAGTGATGGAATTATAGTTTAAACAGCTGGAGCATGGTCCCAGGAGGGACACTGGGATATGGTTCCTTTACAGCAGAATAAATCCATCAGGCATATTTCATGTGTCCGATAACATTAATAGATATCAGGGTTTTTTAATATTTAATGAACTCACTTGGAGGTTGTTTACTAGGGAAGGAGCAATCAGAAAGGGTGATTACAGCCTTTTGATCTGTAATGACAACAACAAAACCCGAATCCAAGCCAATGGGGCCAGTCTCTCTCTCTCCCTTCACCCCTCACCCTCCCACTACCTCTCTGAACCCTATCAGACAAACCTGCCTACTGCACAACCTGCTTTGGCTTCAGAACGTGCAAGGGTGTTTTCAGTTTCGTGGTTCAAAAGTTAATCATTTCCATGTTTCCCACAATTTAATAGAGATGCCAGAATCTGTCAAATAGCTTTCAGTTTAGTGATGGAGAAAACAGGAAAGGAAAGACAACTTGCAGAGGCATAAAGCAAACATTGTACCACTAACAGGAGCCAGAATGAGCCTGGGTGTGCTAATGAATGTTATGTCCATTAGCACAGAGATATCACTGAATGTGGGCTTTGGCAGTGTCTCTCTTTACTAATGGCCTTTGGTCTTAATATTGCCATCATATGTTTCCTCTTTAATTTTGCTGTAATACCCAGTTTATTAGAGACTAGAGGACTTCATCTGAATAGCAACTTGCTTTTCTTTCTTTCCTCTATTTCATTTCCTTATTTTTTAACATAATTATCAAATTTGGTTTGACTGGGGAACTAGGAGGTATTGTTTATAGAGGAGATGTGTGTTGTCATCTGCCTCTTATTCAGAGGTTTCAAACACTCAGTTAATTGCAGAAGATTTCTACAAGCATTTAGGATGAAATTCTCTGTTATCAGAACAAGTGTGAAGTAGCAGGCTTTTGCAGGTGAAAGATTTATAATGCACGTCTCAGTGGGATGGTCCCAACCAGCGTGAACAGGAGCACAAGAGAGATAGGTTATGTTCCTACAGAGCATGAAACTGAGACCATGGCACAGCTTTTCTGGAATCACTGGGATCTGGGGGAAGCACACGAGTTTACATAAGATTGAATCATAGAATCATAGAATCATTATTGAGATCATTACAAGGTCTACTCCAGCACCCAGGAATCAACCTGCGGTCGATGCTTACATAAATGTGTGTGTTCTTGTCTGTTGTCCCACTGATATCACTGGCCATGGCCAAAGCAGATATAAAGAAATTCTCATACCTGTTGCACTCAGGAGAGGTATGGAAACAGCAAGAACCTCCATATGAGGCATCAGTGAGATCCCACCTGTCATGTGTCCATCTGACCACCTGAATTCAGTCTGGAAATGTGTAGAGAAAGGGAAATATTTGGTGAGGGAAACATGAAGCCTATTGTCTGAGAGGAAACAAATTTCTTCCACTTCATTGTAATCCAACAAATGAAAAGCTCTGGGGAACAGGACTGCTTTCTGTACTCCTGGAGGCAGGAGAAGAAGGATGAAGAAGGACATGAAATAAGTATTTTCAGCTGGAGGATGGTTTTGAAAGCTGAATAGAATCATAGAATCACAATCATGGAGTCATAGAACGACTTGTGTTGGAAGGGACTTTAAAGATCATCCAGTTCCAACTCCCCTGCCTTGGGCAGGAATGCCACCAACAAGATCAGGTGGTGAGTGAATAGAGTGCCCAGAAATAATTATGTTTGGAAATTAGAAGTAGATTAGAGCTTAGAAATGGATAAAGAAGTGAGGATCTGGAATAAAGAGTAATAATAGCGCTTTCAGCTGGATATTGATACATTTACACCACTAATACAAGTGGTTATCATGTGATTGCCTGTAAAAGAGACTGGATATTGTAGTCTTAGAGATGCCTTTTAATCTTATGCTCTCGGATGAAAACAGATTTCAGGGCTGTGTCCATTTTTCCTTCACCTTGCACTCAAAATCTTTAATAACCATTTCTGACTTGCGAGCAAGTTAGCCCAGGATGGTAGACTTAATTCATAGTACATATAGTACTTCATTTGTCAGCATTCATAAGAGACAAGCTGCACCTCTGGGTGGAAAACTTTTAGCAGATTCTCCAGGGTTACCAGTTTAGCAGAAAGTGTTGCTGTGAAAATTGGTGAACTATGTAGAGAAACACACTGCATGTGAAAGTCATTAGGATTGTTCACTTATGGCTTTTTTTTTTTTTTCCTTCTTCTTCTTGTTACTGTTTGGTTTTCAGATTTTCTGTTCCTTAAAAAGTGGAGAAGTAAGCAGATGGTGGATCCTGAGAGTCAGGACTGCTCCACTGATGAAGTGCTGTCATTCTTAGTGAGAAAATCACCACCAGCCTTCACCTTTTAAAAGAAATCATTTTCAGGTAGAAAATAATAATAATAATAAAAAAATTAAAATAATTTCAGTCAAAGCACTAAACCAGAAGCAGATGTTCAGATATGATTTAGGAATATTTAACTGCTTTGGCAATGAATGAACACAGATCCTTTTTAACAGACACCGGGTATCTCTCCACTGACACCCTCTTTTCTTTATTGCCTATCAATGACAAGGGGTTAAACAAGAGGCTCAGCTGCAGCCCTGCTAAATGAATGGTATAAGGAACAGGTAGAAATACCTGCTTGGTAAAAGGAGTAATTTAGCTTTGCATCAAGTTCTGATGTCGAATGCTGATAGCTGAGAGGTACATGCAAAGAATCTTCCCCAGAAACATCTTATTGTATAGAAAATTAATGACAAGAAGGAAAGCAAGCTGTTCCTTTTTCTTCTTCCTCCTTCTTTTGATTTGTCAAAGCTTTTTAGTTAATAAACTTTGGAAATACAAAAAAAATAAAATAAAAATCCTGGAGGACAAAAGACCAGAGACCTCACTTTGGAAACGGAATCTGCTCTGGAACAAAAATTGAAAGCAATAAAAGCTGAAACTAATTTCCAGATGGAATAAATTGGTTCCAGGGTTTCTTGAGATTTTGGCCAGCACATTGCACAGCTGAAACAGAGCCTCAACTTGCTAATTTTACCAAGGGAAAATGTCTCTACAGGGACACACTCCCCTTGAGAGCCTGTGCGCTGCTCGGGTGGTTCTGCTCTGCCTATCTGTTGCTCCCATCTCCAAAGGCACAGTGCATGTCTCGCTGAGACTGTCACCATCACCCTCTCAGGGTGACAGCCTGGCAAGCCTCAACTCCCTGCATCACTTCAGAGTCACCTAAACAGTCCCTGAGCCCTGTCAGCCTCCCAACCTGTGCGGCCGGGTGAATTTTATCTGATTAGAGCAGGGTGGGTCTGGTTTATTTATTGTTTAATTAAGTGTAATATCCTTGACAAGGTGCCTTATTGACATTGCAGCAAATTAAAGACCTTATTATGCGACAAACACTGTCATCACTCAAGCAAAACTTAGTTCAGAGGGGAATTTTGCTGAAGAAAGGACTGCAGTGTTTGAATGTACTGGTTATCGGAATAATCTCTGCAGTGTATGGAAAACTGTTCCAGGGTAGAATCATAGAATCATAGAATATTCCAAGCTGGAAGTGACCCACAAGGATCATCAAGTCCAACTCCTGGGTCCCCAAAGGACCACCCAAAAAATCAGACCATGTGTCTGAGAGCGTTGTCGCAATGTTTCTTGAACTCTGGCAGGCTCGGTGCCGTGACCACTGCCCTGAGGAGCCTGTCCCAGTGTCCAGCCACCCTCTTGGTGAAAAATCTCTTCCTGATATCCAGCCTGAACCACCTCTGGAAGGTGGGATTCCTCTCCATTCTGTGCCTTTTGTCCCTCTGTTGTTGAGACTGCCAACACTGACTGTCCATTTGATGTAGACACCTGTCCAGGAAAAAAAAACTCAACAACACCTTCTTTCTCCCAAGGCCAGGTGGCCAGCCTTAGTGGCATAAGGATGTATCTGCATTTGAACCTATGATACATAAAGGGAGGTGGAGGGTTCTGGCCATCCACTTTGTGGAGAACACTTATTTTTAAGAGAAAAAACCTTCATTAAACTAGAGCAATATTTCCATGCAATAAAATTACAGATCTTACTCCTTTCCAAGAAAAGAAGGGAAAAAATCCCTTCTTAAAGCTTTTAAAAACAATAAAAACTGTTTGTTTAATAAGTGCTCTTTTGCATGCTTGCCAACAGCACAAACCATATTATCCAGAACAGTCATCTGTTTGGGGTTTCCAATGTTAAATAAAACCTCAACCAAGCACAAATCTGAGAATAGGCTGAAAACACTCCGCTCACTGGCAGCTTCTTCCCCAAATAAAGGGCTGGTGCTCAAGGACAGTTTTTCATACAACTGGGATGGCTCTTATCAAACCCCACTAGCACTCCATTCCTACCTATATGCAAGTTCCATGATTTGTACTATGTGATATAGTGGAAATCAAGGGGAAACATCTACCCATGATATTCACAATTACCATATTCCTGATTCTGAGCTTTTGGCTGGCTAATGCAGGCTGATCTTAGAGAAGAGATGTGTTCAGCAGAGAGACAGTGCAGGTTTCCTAATTCCTCATGTGCCCATAGGGACACAAGTAGGTTGGCAAAGGGTTGGCCTTTGCTGTAGAAAGCCTAAAGAGGGACAGAATATTTCTTGGGAATTTTGCATGTTCTGTAGTTCTAGGTAACTCCAAGAGCTCTGTAGTTCTCTCTCTGAATACATTTTTTTTTTTTTTTTACTCGGCTCAGAGCAGGTGCTTCTCAACACCATCTAGAATGTGGCCAGCTAGAGATGAGACTGACTACTCATGAGCATCTTCCACTACTTGATTAAAACCCTTCTGTTTTGCATATTTGTGAAATTCAGTTTATAAATACCTTTTTAATATCTTTATCACCAAGTAGTGGAAGTTATTTTAATTTGGTCCCTGCATAGCAATGAAAACCAGAGGTGGTATTCGCTTTATCCTGACAGACTAGTCCCTCTCCTGCTGTAGTCATATCGCCGCGGCAGAACAGCCCTCCCAAGGTGCAGAAAGGCTCTCACTACACAGCACCGATATGCCTGCTCATGCATTATTTCTTGCTGTGGTTGGAGGAGGATTTCTGTCTCCTGAGACTTTTGTGCCTCTTCTAGCCCTACCTGGTAAGCTCCACTGCAGAGCAGGTACTGGGGAGAAGAATACCAGTCAGCTGGGGAGAAGCAATATGCTTTCCTCATCCTCCTCCACCTCCTCCTCCTCCTCATCACATCTCAAGAGAGACACCGAAGGAGGGATTCTGCCTCTGACAGCAGCTGACAACCCTGATCAATAGCTGTTGTTTAAAAAATATACTAATTTAATTATTAGAGCTTTCTTGTGACAGCATTGTCTCCTCAAACCAGACCCTACAGAATAAGAAGCTCTCTGCAAGCCCCTTCCCCATTTAAAATGCAGCAAGAAGGGAGTCTGGATGCTTTGTATTCTCAGAGGACCAAATATCACGCCACTATGGGATTAGTGGTAAAAGCCATGAGGTTTATTCACCTACAAAAAAACATTCTTGTCCAAGCAGAATGGCACACGTTAGGACAGCACACATCCCTGGGAAGCAAGAAGTTTGTTTATCTTGCTGAATACAGAATTATTTCCAATTTAAAGCGTTTGTGTTAAAATGTTACCCACTGTGTATTTTGGTATTCTCTCCCATCAAATTACATACTGATTTTTTTCTTTTTTTTTTTTTTTAGTGAGGAGGGCAAAGGTGATGTAATGATCCACAATTTTCCCTCAAACATGCTATCCATATTTTATTAACCAAGTAAATTATTTAAACATGTTCACTTGCACACATGCCTCCTCTTATACACATGCTGCACATTCCTGCCAGTGCTGCCTACCTAGACGTAATGAGATGCTCTTCTCTGGATCTTTTTGCCCAATCAGACTGTAATTAAGCCTATGAAGATGCAGGTAAATGTGCAAGATGCCTGTTTAATTAAAAAAGAAAATGAGGATTTAAGTATCAATTTGTGTTCTATTCAATTATCTGCAAGATTCGTAAAGTAACTTTACCTTTCAGTACCTTTTAATTCAAAAAAAAAAAAAAAAAAAGCTCAAAACCAAACCCAAACTTCCTTAAATTCATATTTCCATATGGCACGGTTACTTCCACATGTAAGAGAAATGTTGCTATATTACAGAAAATCCCATGAAAAACAAGATGATTGCATCAATTCATGGAAGGCAAAAAAAAAAAAAAGTGCTGTCAGAACACAGCAGACTGAGTCAATGTATAGCTTGCATATGGAAACAATGACATGATTGTTTACTCACTGGTTTAATGATATTCACTTTCTCCTAATGGCAATGTTGAAAATGTGAATGCCAGATGTTGAGCCTACAGCGCAGAAGCAACAAAAACTGGAACGTCTATAGAAAGAAATTTGTCCTGACACCAAAATATAGTAACTCTGCAGCTTATTAATACTTTTTTTTTTTAGTTTATATATATAAAAAACAGTTTCATGTCTGCAGTTTAAATTTCCATATTTTATAACAGTTCAGCAACAAATTTACATATTTCCTGGAATCTGCAGATATAAAAGCGGTAAAACACTCCAGGCATTATTAGATAGTAGATTATAACCCATTACTATTGTTTCAATTAGCAATGTAAAAGTGACCTGCAGTGTTCAGATGACCCACTAATGGATTTAAATGCTTTCAAATATTAATGCAGGTTTTCTAAAGATGAATCCCAAACCCATTATTCCTGGAATAACCGTGAGCTGAAAAGCTGGCAATGATTGTGCATTATGTGGAAAGGCTCATGGTTAATTAAATGAATACCTAGCATTACACTGTTCACTTTAGTGCTACAAAATTATTTCTCATTGATTTTTACATTCTGAGCCCGTGATTCAATTTACTTCTGCAATTTGTGTTGTTGTGTCAATAAAACAGAACTGCTTGAAGATGGGAACATTAGAGAGGGATACATACATTAAGACCCAATGAAAACCATGGTTTTCCTTTTTTCCTATTGAAACATCATTTGTAAGCATCGCTTTGTTATGTATTATTAATACATTTTTTTGTTTGTTTCCATCTGCTCTTTCTACATTTTTATATTCAGGAACTGGAATGTTAGTGATTGCTTAAGGGTGAGTAGCTAATTTTTCAGTAACAAGTTCTCCCACTATCAAGAACAAAAACACCATCAACACAAGTCTGTTATTTCATGTTAAATGGACTAGAAGGACTCAATTCATCAAAGCAATCATGCTGGAGAGTCAGGGATGTTTTAATTTGGCAAATACATGAAGTTGAATTTATAAGTTATAAAAAAGAAGAATTCTGAGAGGAGAATGAAGAATCAGAATCAGCACAGCTTGACTTTTAGGAATTCCTATTCGCTCTAGTTTAAAATACCAGCCAGAAGAAGGGGAAGAAATGCTTTCCATAGAGATGTTCAGTGAAGAAAGCTGTGAGGAAGTGCTCTGGTAGGTTGTAACGCTTAACTCATTTTTTTTAAGATACTTCTACTGTCTAAAAAGGGGCTTGTGAGCTACTTCTGCACATTTTCCACCTTTCAGTTGATAATGCTCTCAAGGATCTTGGGTCTTGGCCACATGTGAGTGTTTGCAGATCACATGCATTTTATAGTATCTAAAAATATTTTAAATTAATCTCATTTATCCCTGTGTTCTGCTATGCACAACATGAATGAAGTAACATTTGCCTCACCTTTCTCCTGGGACTTTAAATAAATTTGATCCCCAGGGTCAGGAAGAATTAAGGAAACTGAGCATCGCTTGTTGGACTAAGCCTTCTGCAACCCCAGTCAGAGAGGAATCAGCCTCCACAATGGGCTTGAATAATAGCAAGATCTTAACAGAAAGGCACTTGTGGTTCTCCTTCTGCTGCATTGTACCTAAATGAATCATTGCACAGCCATTATTATTTTCAAGGTAAGTTTTTGAAATGGGTGTGTGAATCTCAATTTCTGTACATTGAGGAAAATCAAGAGTAATTCCATTAGAGTCAGTGGGACTGTAATGATGTAAAATCAGTGTAGGTGAGAAGATAATCAGGCCCACACTGTTCATTGTGTGGCACAGTCCTGTAATCACTTACTTGCATGAGTAGTGCTGTCTTCAGGAAGTTCACTGAGTTCAATCGGATTATTTGCATGAGTAAGCATCCCCTCATGTGTGTGCACCCTATTTTCATATGTTTTATGCCTCCAAGAGGGAAACTAACAATAAGCCAACGTTGTGAAGAAACATAAGATACAAAGCCCTCTAATAAACATCTAAAAATTGAATTAAATTAGAAATATTAAAAATATAGAAAAATCAAAGGAGATTAATTTGTTTTTACCTCAGGGCACTTCCTTTCAAAAGCCAGAAGCTGTGGCAGAAAATTCTATTCAAATTTAGGATCATTATAATCTCAGATAATTAAATGGCTAGGGAGCTGTTTTGTGTTCACCATCTAGGACAATGCATTCAGAACTAAAATGCACTTATGTGTAACCTCACTCAGAGCATTAGCCATTACTTGAACCTTGACCATGAGCACTCAGTGTGACAGTAACCAGTTTTACATCTAGACCCAGCTAAATGAGGATACATGCCAGTGATATGGATTAGAGACTTACTCTTTCTGCTGGCAGAATAAACAAACAAGCAAACCAAAACCAACAAAACACAGAAGCTTTGCAACTGGCTTAACTGGAAAAGGATCTGGCTCTTATTATTAAAGGTAAGCAGCCCTGAATGTAATTAAAGATTTCCTGCAAAGTTGGAACACTGTGTCAAGATTTTTAAGATAGAAGAATTTCACGCTATGTTATTATCTGTAGGTAAATACTACTTGTGTATTTTATATTTTTAGTGGATGGAAATGTCATTTATTCATTAAAATGTGAAAAAAAAATAAAAATAAAAAAATCTCCTAGCCACTATGTTCCTGCAATTAACTGATTAATTCATCCTCATTTTACCACTCTCTGGAATGCTGTTTCCTTTTCTTTCCCATTTCACAGAAAAACTATAAATACAATTATTCACCCCTTGTTGTGTTGTCCATTATGCTATAAAGGGAACAAAACTAGTTTCGGTTGTAGAGAGTAGATTCCTGGCCCCCAACTGGGGAAAAAAGCTGTATTGTAGTTGCACATCCCTTGGTTGTAAGAAGGTTGTAGTGAGCGGGAGATGCTGTTTCAGGAACTTCCAGGGCACTGAAACTACCCATACCTTGTAATGAAACCATCACAGGTAGGGTCATGTAGGCAAGGCTCTTGTTAATATTAGTGATAGTTTTCCATCAGTGAGAAGAAGTACAGGGCTGGATTCCACAAATCACAATCGAGTGATCTGCCTACAGCTGATGAAAGTACCAAAAACTAGATCTGGGTAAGGATTTAAACACCTTAATTGGTGTCAAGATGAAGTTTAGGGATTGTATGAGCAAGTCAAAATTTCCCATCTCCCAGGCTGCTGAAGCAACTACTTTTATGCAGGTAGACACTCTGGTCAATGAGTTCAACAATCATGGTCTGTCTTCTCTGATCCTTATCTTGTCTCAGGACAGTTTTCAGTCCTTTCTATTCAATGGTTTAGCTTCAACAAGATAGAAGCTTCTACAGTGGGGGTAGAAATAGTAAAAAGAAGACTTCAAATACAGGTAACTTGCTTCTCAGGCTGTTACACTGAGCATCAAGATGCCCTTCTGTAGTCCTTCTTCGGCAGTCATTTTTGCAAGCAAACCTGTGCCCTTGATTGCCTCCAAAGAATGGCTAGAACACCATTTTCCTGTAGGGGGTTCTGGGCCATGAGTAGGAGTCTTACTCAGGTATACAAACCAGTACTGAAACGAAGCACCTGACTCAAAATAAAATAAAATAAAATAATTAAAAAAAAAAAAAAGATTGGGTTTCAGACACGCCTCTTTCTTTATAGCTTTTTTTCCTGGTTGAGATGTTACCCTCCTTATTTACATAAGCACCTAATACTCCAATTGAAGCCACTGTGTGGAGACTTTAGGCCAGCTCACAAGAGCTTTGGTTCTGGTATTTATTTGTTACCAGAGACCAGCAGAGATCATGCACATCCATCCTCCTCTAGCTGAGATGAGAAACAGGGAATGAAGAGGATCTCCTCTGTTCTGGCCATGCACATAGTGAGCATGTCTTCCAAGCTGATTTCACTGATGTTGCTGTTAGCAGAGAGGGGCGTGAACACCAAAATCCTGTACAGGTTAATTCACCAGGAGACTCTGTAGTCCCAGCTCACACTTGGTGCAATGAAGTTCGAGATGTATAAACTTCATCTCAATCAAGTCTCCACTGTTGAATTTCCCCAAATTAGAAAGATTTGTATAATTGTAACAATTTAGTATTGACCATTTGGTTTTCCTTTTGTTATAGAAATAAAGACTGCATCTGATTGTTGTTCACATAATCCTATATTTCCTACTCATTGTTTTAAAAAGAAGACTTTGCCAAGGTAAGGTAATGGAATTCAGTTCTTTTTAGATAAGTGTGTGCTGCAAGTACAAATATTCAAGATTAAATTACATGAACAGAAAAACAAATATCCCATGTAAAAGCTATTCTGTAAAAGCTATACAGTCTAATTAGAAAGACAGAATCAGAAATTATTATAGCAATAAAGAATTAGAACACAATAAAGAATATAGATTTTACAAATTTATTGTGGACTACCAACACCGTGTATGGATTATACAGCTGTGAGGAAGTCATTTGGAGAAATGTTTACTTACCAAAAGAATATCCATTAAAATTCTGTATTTGTAATAAAAAATGAAAAGGAGTCAATTGATTAGACAAAGGACATAGGGAGTACCTACAAATTAGGAAAGCCAGACATCAGTTACACATGCAAGATTTATTGTTAAATATCCCTTATGAGAAATTTAACTGAATTTGGCACAAATTAAAAAATAAAAAAATAAAAATGAAGGCACGGGATAAAAGCTTTTTTGTACTAAGAAAAAAATCTGAAACTGCATTTTATGCAAAGCTTGAAGTGGATTCAGATCCTTTGTTATGGTTCATATATTTTCAGCTTCCCACGTTTAATCATAACAGCCTCCTTGTGGTTTAATTATGATCAGAGTTCTGAAGATGATTCAACCACTTGCACTGAGAATTTGACTTGCATTGATCAGAAAAAAAAATAAAAATCTCCAAGTCTTAATTAACCATTTAACTGAAAAACATTCCGTTCTTGAGACTCTGCCTTATGCTATGATAAACTAAAGATGTATAAACTGTGAATCATAACCTAGGAAAAACATATAATAGCTGCTTACAGGCTGTAAATAAGATTGCAATTTAGTATGTTGGTAAGAGTTTAACCCCTTTGGTACATATGCTTTTGCATGTTTCATACCAGCATTAACCAGACCTGGGGAAGAAGCGGTAGGTAGCTACTGCATACAATTAGTAGACCTCAGGTGTGGATATTTTCTATAAGGAGGTAGTCCCTACAAAAATAACTGTGGGATTTTCAGGAATGTTCAATATGGCTACGTCACCAGATGAATGCAGTAGATCCAGAGGGGGATGAAGGGGGATGAAGGCTTAACACTTACGAAAATCCTACCTGCAATGCATGAAACTCCTTGACTCTTGGTGGCTAATTTTAGTGGCTTGATAGAAGCAAGTTCAGGTAAATTTGGGGTATGGAAAACAAAATCATCTTTATTTTGCTTTGTTTTGTTTCACTTATGTAATATAAAAGAGAAGGAATATAAATGACAGAATATATTTCTAACATCATCTCCTACATTGAAAAACCTTGCCAAATAAATAACTCAAACTGTGAAGGTACGCTGCTGTAAAACTCAACTAACAACTCAACCACACAACTCCTCCATTTGACAAAATCACTTGATAATTTAATCCTTACATCAAGAGAAACTATGAGATAATAAGCCACACACCTGCTTACTCACATGAGGAAATTCAGCAAATGAAATCACATATTTTACATAAATATTAAGAGAGCATGCATGTGCTTTTCATGCATTGACCTAACTTCAGATTAAATTGAGCTGTAGTTGGAGGTACAATACAGAAGTATGAAATTCAAAAATCTGTTCTTATTTATATGGTATGAGAATGAGGTTTTTAACAAAGATTCTTACTTCTGTTAGTACCTAGAGCTTAACAATACTGAAAAGGCATTCCTGTGTATGCTGAAATCTGTTCTATGTTAATGTTTGATTTCTTCATTTTCAATCTTATTAGAAACTGTCCAACAGGACTAATACAGAGCATTTTGTACTCAGAAGGAGCTGCTGGACATTATAACAAATTCCCACCTCAGTGGAACTCTCAAGGTGTCAAGTTGTAATGACTTAATCAGGCACAGAGCTTAAAAACTTAAATAATCATGCATGCCTTTGAAACAAGTTTTAAAATATATATGAAGGAAGGAAATGTAAAATTTGACACTATTTCCTGAAAATAAGTTTATTTATTTTTCAATTTAAAATAAAAGCTGAAAAATTGTATGGAAATTAGTGTGCAGAAACCTTGTTTCAGATAAGATAAAACTGTTACAATGCTGAAATTTGTTGTTGATAAGGAAGCTCAAATGTATTACACTATGCTGTATTTTGCCTCCCTTTCACTCAGAAAGTGTATTCATTATAATAAATTCACACTTTACTATGTAAAATTCATTCATATAGCCAGAAGCTTATAAAAAGAATATAGACTAAAGAGCAAGTTGCATAATGAGATCTAATCTATGTAAAATAAGTCCCAGAAGAAATGTCCTTTTTCTTTGATCATATCCCTTGAAACAAGATCCCCTGCTGGAAACCACAATAAAATGAGAGCTTGGAAAAACTTGCCTGGCAAGCAAGTTAGGTTTTTAAAAACAAAAGCTTGCCAAGCCCACTGACCTCATGATCCCAGGCAAAACGTAATTAAGGCTAATAAAATCTTTCAGACTCCCTGAGGTTTAATGGGAGAATAAGGATTTTGGGGAGCTTTCTGGGTGCTCCTGAGCCCTCCTCTCTGCCTCTGTGCAGCTGAAACAGGTATGCTGCCAGGTAGAGGAGAAAAGCCAATGTCCATTCAGATGGAGAAAACCATATAGGGATGCCCCCTCAGTGCACATAGACATACAGACATGGACACATGGACAACCAGGGGTCTTAGAAGCTCTTCTAGGTCCTGGAGTGTTTTGGTGCTGGCTGGTGTCTCTGAATTACAGGGACAATCTCAGTCACTCTTCACTGCAAGCACGGTGGGTGAATCATTGCTGCTGGGAGATTATAATGCTGAATTATTTTTTTTAAGTGCTTTGCTGGTCCATGATGTTATGAAGGTGTTATGCAAACGTAAAATCTCCTTGCTGTGAACTGTGAACTTTGAAGGATGCATATTAGTGGCCACTGGTTTTCACTGCCAGCAAATAGCGCACTATGTCTGGAAAGAAAATCCGTTTCTTCATCAGCAATATTTTCTTACTATTGTGCTTTAGTCTGTAATACCATGAAACATTTTAAGTCAAAAATATATATATATATAAATGGTAGCTTATCAGGGAAGCACTGACATCTTAATAAACAAATGAAATAATTAATACAGAAACGTATTATTTCCTTCCCGGCAGGGCAGCCAGCCTGAGAGTGCTGTTGTACACCTCAGTGCCCATCAGTGGAACACCCACCAAGACAGCCACTGATTCTCGGTGCTCAGCAAGACAGCAGGCTGAAGGTCCTTCATGCGCTGGTGTTTTTCTCAGGGTCCATGGTGGAGCTGCTGGTGCTGTGTCAGACCTGCTGCCACCGCAGGCCCTGAGGATGCCAGGTCTCAGTCAGGAAGAAGAAGCCCATTGGTAGAAAGCTTTGAAAGGCACCATGGTTTGGCCCTCAAAGCTTTCATGATTCCCTATTTGCCCTTTGTTTTGGTTTAATTTGAGGCAGGTGCTTGCAGGTTAGCAGCTGGTCACAAGCAGAAACTGCTTGTGCTGTCAGAAGGGGATGTGCAGGGTCAAGAGTAACTCAGTGGCTCAACCACCCCAATCCTGCACCAGTACAACTCCCTGGCCTTCCAAAGGGACCCGTGTGACCCTCGCAACCTTTCCATAAGCCATTTTCCCCTGTCTTTCCATTGTCCCCTTGTTGTGGAGGAGGAGCTTTGCTCCCTTGATAACCACAAAGGAGGGAGGGGAGGCCTTTACACTCTCTCTGCCCCCTGCACACATGGGCAACACTGTCTGATCATTTATATGATGAAATGATGAAAACTAGTAATTGTTTCAGTATTGCTCTAATAGCTTTTTTTCCCATTTGGCTTCATTTCATATATACATAAACCAGTTTACAAATATTATTACCAAGGCTGAGTTATGAAAAGCTTATCTAATGTACGACTTGCTTTAAAGACTGTTAGAAGAATGACTTCTGCATAATAAAACCTCAGGAATACACAAGTGATCTTAACAAATACAGTATGACTGCTGTGTGGTTTCCCATTGCCTTTGTAGTTTCTAAGACACTATAACATTATTTAATTAGCTAAAATTTCCTCTCTCTTGAGGATGGAAACTCAATGAAATGTCAACAATGCTGTCAGTCTGCTCCAGGCTAAACTCATTACACAAAGGCTCGCGATAAAAATAGTCCAAGACAGATTATTTTGTTGCAAAACATAGGCCCACACAACTTATGCTTCAGAAACCAGATGTGAAAACCATGCAAGTGCTGCATTTTGGGGGTAAATGGGACTGTTAAGTTCCACCAAGCAATTATAGATGTTATATAGTTTCAATGTTTTATGTATGGCCAAAAAAAAAAAAAAAAAAAGATTATTAAATCCTGACAATGATTTCTCATGGGGTGTTTACTGAGGGACGTTCCTACATCAGTCAAATGCTGATATGAAATCTATATCACTGCTTTAAAAATTCACCTTTTCCCATCCTTGGCAAAGTGAACAGATATTGTATTTTAAGCAAAATGTGGAGAGGACCAAAGAAAAAGAATGTTTCACTTACTCTGAATTATAACTGATATTTCAGAATACATGTGCTCATTACTAAGCATAATAAAATTTGGCATTTTCTATTGTCAGAGGGTTTATAAAGGCTAAATTTCTTGATTTATTTAAATAGACAGATAGGAAAGAGCAAACTACAAAAACAAGTGCTATATACTGAAGGCATGTGAATTACCTCCTTCCCAAGGATAATGCAAATTAGAAGTATGTAAAGCTTTGTCTGCACCTGGGATCTTTAATGAGGATAAAGAAAAATCAGACGGAGATTCTCCTGGGAAAAGAGAGGATCGTTATTTGAATAACCTGCAGTGAATTCTAATCAATGCAACGTGACTTTGAAAATGAATGTGGTCTTTCAACCCGCTGTACATGAGCCATAATATTAATCATAACTTCATGGTACAGTAAAGCCTATGACAAATGGTTATTCAGTGGACTAACGAAAAGAGCATTCATAGTGGGAGGAAGGTAGGGACCATATATCCAGCAATTTTTGTTTTTGTTGTTGTTGTTTGCAAAAACATCTGTATATATATAGTTACACGTATGTGCATATATGTGAATGTGAGTGCATGTGTGAATGCATATGTGTTGTATGTGTGTGCCCCTGGTTTAGAACATACGCAGAAAACACATTCGCTTTCCTTCAGGAGTGACATGAACAAGCAGTGTCTTACCCTGTTATGTTTCAGAGAATATTATCTAGTGTTACACTATTTAACACAGAGCTTGGAATCATTTTTCTGAAACAAGGTTTTCTGGATGCACTAGTCATATATCTACCAGTGTTTGAAGCCTCTACTGTGCCTCGAAAAGGCTGGAGGTAATTTGTGTATTTTCTCCACTACTAAGCTTTGTTCTCGTTCCTATATTTGTAGGAAGAGTTTGACATAAAGCATGGTTCACTGGCTGCAAAGTAGAATCACAATGCTGATTTATTTATCTAGAGCATAAAACAGAAATTTTATATATTTTTTTTTAGTTTCAAGAATTAAAATCAATAAGCTTTTTGACATTCTCACTATTAGCATGTTTACATAAGTGAAACAAGCTGTGTCCAAAATCAGAATTTCAAAGAAGCACATCTAAAGGAAATCAGATATATTTCACAATGTATTTTACGGGGTGAGTGAATATTTTAGCCAGGGGGTTATTTATGTAGGATACAAGGAAGTAAATATATCTTGTTTTGTTGATGTGATGTGGTGAGGATGTTGATATATAAGCAGTAAAATGTGACGAGCTCTGTCATAAAATGCTATGCACCAACATGCACAATGAAATATTTTTTCCCTCCTGAAACTATCCCCCACTTGCAGGAGGCATTTGTCATCCTTGCCCATGGGTGACAAATGCACACCCTGGAGGCCTGGCCAGGCATGGAGCTCCAGTGTGGCAACCCAGCCAACACCATGGAGGGGTCAGTGTTGTGCTGTGTGAAAATGGCAAAAGAATCTGTACAATGCTGGTGTAACCACATTAATAGATTCACATATATACTAAAGTACAAGTGCTGCCTGCAGCAGCCCTCAGGCAAAAGCTCAAGAAGAGCGCAAGGGCCTTAAAGGTTAAGCTCAAGTTGTGTCAGTCTTGGGTACAAAGCACACTGCAGAGTTAAAGGCCTTCCACTTGCAGTGTCTTGCCATCTGACCCCGGACACTCAAATTCATAGCAGGAACCTATCATGTAATCATCAGTCATCTAGGAGAAGAGAGGTTGTCTTACCTATTGCTAAAAAATCAGTAGAGTAAGAGAAAAATACCAGCAGGCCTACAAAATTAAGGTGAGAGTCCAGTGGATAACTTGCTGAATATGTGCTTGGAGTGCAAAGAGCAAACCAAAATACCTGCCTGTAAATGTTATGTAAACACCTAGCAGACTTGGCATCACAAAGTTTGTTTTTTTTGGAATACTATTTCTTTTGTTATATCATGTCAGAAAGAGAAAGAAAGAGCCACTAGGTAATTAAGGTCTGCTGGAGGGAGGTGGTGGTTGCAGAGAAGCCCAGTCTCAGTAGCTTCCTTAGTTGAAGGGTAGGGTGTGATCTGATCACAGTGTATAAGTATGTCTTTGAGCTGGAGATTACTTAAAGGAGTGTTTAATTTAAGGAATAGAGATCTAAGAGGACACATTTTTTAAGAGCAAGAATACTTATCCTTTGAAATAAGGTATCAAGAAATGAGTTAAATTTTCTGCAACTCCAAATTTTGAAGAGAATATTGGATAGCATTCTAGAGGAGACGCTTTAGTTCCTTTGGAATGTATGGGGTTGATATAAGAATTGTCTGCTGATATGTTCTGTTATACATTAATGAAAGCAGTCAAATAAGAATATAAAAACTAGGCAGTATTTTTAAGGACTTCTTCTGCCTTTCCTCATTAATACTGGCCAGTGTGATGCATACCAAATTTTATCAGGTACCATGGTGACCTCATAGCCAAGCAGTTCCCTCATTGAGTCAGAGTAGATCCAGTGACCCTTAAATCTATGAATTATACTGTAAAACAGTGGATTAAATAACAGCAACACCATCCACACCGGTATCATAATGATTTTATCTTTCTTTCAGTAAAGTAAGTGCCCTCTTTAACTAGTCTCAAGGACACATGATACAGAACATATCGTCCTTTGAAAAACACTTAAAGCTTTAAAAGGTTAACAAAAACTCAAGCTTTCTTGAAGAACTTGCAGAAGAAGGATGACAGTAAGCCATTCACTGTTTGCAAAAAGGCACCATCACCAGAATTTCCTAGTAGTTTATTGCAAATACCCTTAGTCTTACCTGTTTTGAACCTGAAGTCAAGCTATTACGGCTTGCTGCGGTACCTAGTTTCAGTGTTGTACTGTTATTTATTTTACAAGGGTCCCTCAGCTGAATTGCATTTTGTACTATGAACTTTAACTCTTGATCCTCTGTTGCCTTTTTTTTTTTTTTTTTCAACCTTTGGAAATTATTCTTTGTCCATAAGAAGAGAATAAATAGCTACATTTGGGGAATATGCAGCTCACACTTGTCTTGCAGCAGCTTGAAGCAGCAGAAAGTCAGACTGTCTTGTTGTCAGGGACAAAGACTTAAGCCATCAAATGGTCTTTGCACAGCTTTCATGCCAGATGATCAGTTGCTCAGAGGAATAAAACTTGGTAGCCTTGGCTGTTCAGGGACAAGAAAGGGGTTTAAGTCCCCAGGAACCATTCAAGATTTCTTTTCTGGAGGACAACGAGTTCCAGTTAGATTTCAGGAACAGTGAACTGGATATACCACTTTCTTTTGGGTAAATCACTGAAGGAAAAAATACATCTGAAGCAAGAGAAGAAAAGGGAAAGTGCACTTTGGATTTTTTCCCTGATGTCCCTTTATATTTATAGATATAAAATACATTGATTTTATTGAAAAAGAAATCCAAATCTTAGAATTTAACCATGGATATTAGGTATATATCTTTCTCTGACTTTCAAAACAAGGCAGATTTTCACAAAATTTACAGTATTCCTGGCTTATAGAATCATAGAACGGCTTGGGTTGGAAGGGACTTTAAAGACCATCTAGTTCCACTGCCCCTCCACGGGCAGAGATGCCACCCACTAGATCAGGTTGCCCAGGGCCCCATCCAACCTGGTATTAAACACCTCCAGGGATGGGGCATCCACAGCTTCTCTGGGCAACCTCACCACCAGTGCCTCATCACCTTCACAGTGAAGAATTTCATCCTAACACCTCATCTAAATATCCCTTCTTTTAGTTTAAAACCATTCCTCCTTGCCCTATCACTATCTGCCTAGAGTCACACTCCATCTCTTATAGGCCCACTTTTCTAGTTTGTCCACCTTTGGATGGCATCCCTTCCTTCTGTTGTATCAACTGCACCACTTAGCTTGGTGTCATCTGCAAACTTGCTGAGTGTGCACTTGATCCCACTGTCTATGTAATTTATAAAGATATTAAACAGTACCAGTCCCAGGACAGACCCCTGAGGAACACCACACATCATGGAAGAATTTAGACAATCTGGAATAACGATCTTATTTTCTTCAGGCCTCTATCATCCTTCAGTGTGGGTGATCTACATCTTGCCTCTGGATTTTTCAAGTATGACTTTCTTTGCAAGCCAGTATGGATCAATCTTTCTTGAGATATCTTTTGTTTCCTTGATACCATTGTGTTTTACTTTTTCTAAACTAGCCAGATCTGAAACTTGAATTCACTAGGACAAAAATTTCACCATCTGGGGCCCCAACTGACTGATACATCTTCTTTTTCCCTATCTCAGCAAGAAGAGTTTTGATATAATAGCTAAGAAGAATGTTGCCAGTAGAATGACTCTAAATTGATTAAGCCAGGCTGCTCATGCAGTCAGTTTCTATCTAAACCAATTTAATTGGAAGATAGTTCTAATTTTTGTTCCTGTTGTTGTTTTTACTACAGCTTTGGATATTTATGGTACCTATAAAAAGTCTGATCTTTGGTTATATATGTCTTCAAATTCAAACTTTTTAAGATCTAAATTTGTCTTTTTTTTTTTTTTTCTCAAGGCATTCCATAAAACTTAATAGGGAATTGGAGTTTAGACAGAAAAAACTATTTGATACTTACAAGAAAGTATAGGAAGAGTTATGCATGTCTATCAATAATAAACTCTTCGGATGTAATTTCCAGTCTGTGTTGCTGGATTCATCTCCTATAAGTTTCAGAATTAGCTGTAAGAATTTTATTTTCAAACCATTTTTACGGCATATCATTTTAGGAATGATCTCAGGAAGGGCTTCCTGCAAGCCTGTTTGTGTCTGTCCTAAATGTAGGTATCAGCATGGAATGGAAAATTATTCGTTCTTAATTAATTAAGAGTGAAAAATTGAGCCTCAGTGAAGTTGATGAGTTTGGCTGCTGAATTTAATGGAGTCAGCATCATCCACGAGTTTCTTACCATTTGAAAACCATAGAAGATGCTGGAATTACGGAAGGAGAAGAAAACAAAACTAGTTCCACCTAAACAGAGGGATCAGAGAGGAAAGACTTCAGCTCTGTCCATCAGAGAGGGAGAGATATTTTAAACTGCTCCTTCTGTAACAGTTTGAAATACTTAAGGGTTTTTCAAATCCCTTTGAACATGTGTCATAGATTCACCAGTATTTACCCTAGATAATGACCTCCCTTGGTTCAGGAAAACAACAACAATAACAACAACAAAAATAAATAAAAAATCCCACCAATCAACACCTGAAGAACTCTAGTGTGCAGAGCTGAACTAATGTCTTTTCTCCTGTCCCTTCCCTGTTCTAACTTTCCTGTTTCCTCGGTCTCCTTTCAGATGTTGCTCTTTCCTCTTCTGCCACTGCAACAGACCTGCGTTTCTTGCTTCTGGCACTTAGATCCATACCAGAAAACCAGAATATCAGTACAGTAGTAACAGCATCCAAAATCCTTCTTAGCCCTGCTCTAGCTTCAGCCCTGTAGCTGTTTTCCTGTACCTCTTTAACTTTGTCCATTTTACATTGCTATGGTATATAAGAGTTCCAAAAATACATTATAAAACTGGAAGAAAAGTGTGATACCTATTTCCTCTTGCTTCTTCACTATAGTTTACTATCAGTTGAGTCAGAGAAGTAAAAATAGAAGCAATTATGGGGAAGGGTTGTCACATGGAATTAGACTGATATTCTATATCCTGGTAAAACGATAGCATCAAGGGTGTCCCCAATTTCTCCATCTATTAAAAGAAAAGGCCTCTTGCAAACATTGTTCAGATAGTTTGATAATTGCCAGCATCAAATGGAAAGGGTACTACTATTGAGAAAAGAGATGTTCCTGCAAACGACAGAGAAAACTGCCAGGATCAGACCCAAAAGAGACAGTAATACAAAGGTTGTATGTCTGATTTCAGTCATATAGGAGGATTATTGATTTATCCAAGGGTTACTGAAATGAAGATCTGGTTCATGGTTCAGGTGAGGATGGGAGGGAAGTGATTACTGCTTTATTACAGGCCTTCCCTGTAGATATGAGGTGTGGAAATAATCAGGGCTGATCTTACAGGGAGTGCAGCAGATGCACAGCATCTGGTCTCTGGTCTCCAAGGCTACATCTATACTAGTAAACTAAACAGGCTTAGGACATGTCTAAGCACTGCTCCGTGAGATCCATATTGTTTAACCCTTGCCACCATCTCTGGAGTTCGGCCCTTGCCAAGCAGCTCTGCCTGGGGAAAGCATAGGTCAGCAGGTGCTTCCCAAAGGCAGTGAGGACGAGCTCATCCTGTCCGAGGGGAGAAGAGGGTTAGCTGTGAGCAGTGTGAGCAGAGTTGTGCAGGGCCTCGAGGCCAGGGGGTGTGCCACCGTTCATCCTATTTGTTTGTACAGACATCCACTGAAAGAGTCCCCAGATGAGTGGTTTCCTAACATGCTTAACTCCATCCACTGCATAACATTTTCTAGGGAAATAAAATACATATCCAAAGTATTTTTCCCAAAGAAAAAAAGCTTAAACAATATTTAAATAAGTTACCATTTGTTCACTGGGACACAAGACAAGGTGCTGGGTCAGTTTGAGCTCCCCTCTGAAAGTGGTATCGATCTCTTACTCTGATTTCAGTGAGCAGCATCTCACCACTGGCCTCCTGGAATTCAAAACTACAGCCTAATGAGTGGTTTTAGCTTTTTATTGCTTTATCAGAGAATTTTGTGGTGTTATATTTCACCATAGTCTCCAGTCATCTCCCATGTACAGCAGATTGGTAAGAGGGAAGTCCCTGGTGGGTTTCCTGGATTCTTTGGCTCTTCTCCTTTTTGGGGTTAATTTAATCAAGATTTTTAAAGGGATAATTAGGTTTTTACAACTTTTTTACATAGGCAAAAATTTAAACCTATTTCTACATTGAAGAAATTTGGAAGGTACCCAAGATTTCCTTTCAAATTAACATCATCAAATAATATTCTTGTGTATCTGAGATTTAACATTTCAGATTCTTTCCTCTGCACCTTTTATTGTTCCTATTTACAGTGCACCTGAAACACATTGTGTAATTGGCAGAGAGCCCAGATTTTCCATTTAAGAACAGTTTGATGATTTCACTTTTTCTTTCTCTCTTTTTTTTTTTTTTTTGTAAACAGCAGGTGCTCTACATTGAAAACAATGCCAGTCACCATAATATTATTAGCTTTTGCATTTTTATTACATTTTTGCTTCCCTACATATTTTAAACTTCATTGCGAGGCATTTTTGGCACCAACTCAGAAAGCTTCTTATTTCATAAGGAAGATGGATACCAGTGAACACAGTGCTTTGTTGTCATTTATAATTAGAAAGCGTAAGATTTACTTAATCATTAAACCACCCAATATTTGCAGGTTTGTTTCTCATTTTCTGTGTGATACATCCACATCTGTCCCATGCAGTACATTAGTTCTGTTTTCCGTAATATGCATTTTTCAAACATTTAACCCTTCTCGTTTCATGGTTTCAAAATAATATTTTATAATATTGCTTTTCTCCTCCCTATCACCTTGCCTAAGATCCTGCAAACTGCATTTCAGATTTTTCACAGTTTGATGGGTCAATAGCCAGAAGTGACATAGCCCAGTGGTTCTGCAATTACTCTTATTGTGTACTGAGAGTTTATATTCCACTGGTTATTAAAAATGTGTGCAAACAAATGGAGTTGAAGAAAAACAAATCAAAAATTCATTTAAAAAGAAATCATGAAAAAAAAATCAACTCAAGAAGGAGCAGATGAATACTCCAAAAATCCAAATAACACAAGGCAAGAATTGTCTTTATGTGCAGGTTTTTTTTGGTGTGTGTGTTTTAATGTGTGTTTACATGATTTCTAGATATAGGAGATATCATTTGAAAAAAAAAAAAAGAAAAAGATTTAGACTAATGTCATGTGCAATAAATATTTATTGTTAGAATTATTTGTGGTTTCAATGAGGTCTTCATTAGCAAACAAAGGAAAAAAAATCAAGCTATTTTCATGTTTATACAGCAAGGATGTCTTTTGCTAAACTGCATTTTGAGCTACATTTTTTTCCAGATCAATTCAATAAGTGAAAGCCCAACAGAGAACAGATGCAATATAAGAGCAATAAAGGGAAGTAAAAAAAATTAAAAATCCTTTGTTCTCCCTGCAGTACATCCGTAAATCTATTAGTGTTATTTTCCTTTCTTCTCTTTTTTGCATCCCAAGCCAGATCTCAAGTTCTCTGAAGCAATCCTTAATCAAGCTCCCCAAAGGCCTACGACTGCATGCAGCAATTTCTCCCCTGCTCTCAGCACAGATGTTTCGAGCACATTCCATTACACCTACATGCCATTACAGCTAATGGCTTATTCTGATGAAGAAAGCTGCTTTCTGCTCAGTGCAGCAAAGGGGAAAATAGCCTCCTGTACAGTTCGTACACTGCAACAATGAAATGTGGGGGCAGGTGGTACAACAGAACTCTCTAATGTTAATTACATACTGTATTACCCCCAAATTTGGCTGGTCATTAATTATGCTAATTTACCTTCCTGAAAATTAGCACCGTTCATGTGAACATTTGAGCAGTTTTTAGCAAAATGAACTATGGCATAGTGGTTTTGTAAACTTAAACCTTTTGAAGCACCCAAATACGGGATTGCGGTGGCTGTAAGATGCGGTACGGAAGGGAGACCAGGCTGGCTTAAGGAACCCCACCAGAAATGGTGGCCCTGTCACCCCCTCCTGGGTGACCTTGGACAGGTTTCACTTTGCTGCTCCGTGCCTCAGTTTCCATCTGTGGAAAATTACATCGATCTCACACAGGCCAAATCTCCTCATGTTTGAAGAGCAGCACATGATTCCTGAGCACCTAAAGCACTACGACTCCTCTTTCTGCTGTGGGATGTTGTGCTTCAGATTACTGGAAAATCTGGAAATGTCAGATAAATGATCAAAATGTTTTGCAAAGAATATTGCCAGTCAAAATCTTCCTTTCTAATAAATGAAAAAGTTAAAGATTTCTGTGCTTAAAAAACAGAACCTTAAAAAATTCCATGCTTAGCTAGTGAGGATGATGTGCAAAATACAAAGCCATAGAGCAAATAGCTCTTCTAAGTCTTTAAACCTGTCCAGGCAACTCTGCAATGATTTTTTTTTTTTTTTTTAGTATATATTTAGATTACATTAGGTCTCTGCAAAGAGTGATGTAGTAGTTTCAAATGTGCCTATAGGTATACATTGATTTTTTTTATTTTTATTTAACTGTTCATAAAAAATTAATCTCTGTCTTCTTCCAACAAAAACTACGATTTTTCCATATTGATTATAGGCCTAACAAAGTAAGGTATCAGATTTAGATTCAATTTGTTTTCCTATGAATTAAATACATTAAATCACATTTTACTCATGTTGAAATTGATTGAGTTTCAGAGTTAAACAAAATATCTTCTCTACGTTGTGAACTGTCTCCATTTCTTCCTCAAGGCTGCTGTTTTCTTCTATCCATCTCCAAGAAGCCATCATCATATTAACATAGATGACAATCTGGCAAGGAGGTGCTGATCAAAGATAAATTTCACACTCGCACTTCGCATTTTCTAATTACACCATCTGTGTCAGACTCTTTCGTGGCAGTTCTGCCCAATCTGTCAAATGCTGCATGCCTATGGGAATGCAGAGGAGCTGAGAAAATCGCCTCCATTTCCCCCACCAGCCGATCCATCACCCCAATCGGAGCTGGGTGGATATATTAGTCTAATTGGTACTGGAATGAAGGTTCCAGACTGCATATAAGATGAGGTGTTTGGGGGATGCAAGACATGAGATTTACAATTTGAATCATATTACAAGGCTTGCCCCAGCTTGTTTCATAGCAAGCTGAGAGCAAGCCATGCATGCAATATCAGCATGTGGAGGGATAAAAAAAGGAAGAAAGAAATGAGGAATATTTAAAAACAAATCATGAATGAGAAGGTGTCTCCTTTCATTACTCTGGGCTTCTTCCAGACATGCTAAATGAAAATGATTACCAATAAGTGCAGATGAAAAGAATTCATCCTTGTATTAGAACACAAGCAAAATAAACATAAAGCATTATGTACCCTGACCTACCAGAGATGGTAGATGTATTCTAATCAAGTCTTGATCCATTAAATCCAGCAGCCCTATCAAAATTGGGTTGGATCCTTTCACACCAAAAGTGTATTGCTTCCTATCCATGATGCATGAGATTAAGTCGCAGAAGGTGAGAAGCTGCAGCTTTTCTAGCAAGGCTGACATTTAAAATTATCTACCTTATGGGTCAACTTTTTCAGGGAAATTCATCTCAGCTTTGTACCTGTGCATAAAAAAAATGCAGACTGCTATTTCTGGGTGCAATCAAATCTGGGGTATCTGTGTGTCCCTACACAAACACATTTAAAAGTTAAAGTGATTTGCACTTCTGTGTGTGTGAAGAATGGTGTGCCTATTTACTCTAGGGTCTTCAAGCCCAAAAGCCAGTGCTAAGAAACTGGTGTGACAGAAGGAAAATGATCATGCATTATTTCTGGCTAAATGTGGAAATTGTGCGTCATTTCTGAGAGACACGTTATTTCATGACATCTCAGTACATTTGTACACACACTATTGATTTAAAACTACACACTTCTTTTATTCAGACAAGAAACACACAATGGAGACATGTTTAAATTCATCTCATACATCTGTGACAGGTTCTGGGTTTGAACTCAGGCACCCATCCTTTTGGGGTATTGCCCTCAGCATAAAACTCTTTCACTCAAAGGTTCTTTAACATTAGCATATTTAATGAGACAGCATATTAAGTGAGACAGATAAAAACCATTTACAAATGGATTAAGTAACTCTATTTTCAAATCTGTATTTCTGAAAAACAGAAGAAGCAGGACTCAAGCATATTATTTTGAGTTACAAACTTTTGTTTATTTAGTACAGAGCCAAAGCCATCACTGATGCAAGAATGCTGTTGGTCTGCAACATCCACAAAGCAAAGCTACCTGAGCACAATACTTTTAACACCCTTTTCTGCATTCAGAGTGAGCAGGGGAAAGAGCTGTTCAAATATTCATAAAGGACAGAAGACAAATATTTGGCAACTCCCAACATTTCAGTGCTAAATCATTTAGTAAACACAGGCTAACAGCATTAACACAAGATCAGACAAAACTGCCCAGCACCACTCAGGGCTAGGTCAGCTGAAAGTAACCTTAATGCTGTAAATCAGGCTTTTACTGCCACATATTTGACTGAACTTGTGTCTTTACTTGAACTTTTGAATTTTTCCCTTTCAAAGAAACATATAAGACAGCCTCAAGGTGGAATATGCCAGAATGACTCCACTTCAGAGGCACAATCAATGAACAGCAATTATCTCAGATATATTTGAGCTTTTTATAGACAAAGACCTTTGTCTGGGTGGGTGCTGCGCAACATAATGTGTCTGTATAGGCTACTTCTCTTTCCCCTGTGCATTTTAATTACACTGGCAATTTTTTTCCTCCCCAAATAGCTATGAACAGAATTTCAATTACACTTATTCATGAGTGTGCAATGCTCATCCCTGCTTCTGTGAGCCTTGCATACAGGCTTTGAGGAGGAGGCTGGGAGCTGCTGGAAGGCAGGCTGATGTGTGTGCTGGGGATGGCGCAGGGACCCACTGCTGCTCGAGGGCTAAGAGGGGGCTGCAGCCTCCCCAGGCACATTTGGCAAGAGATTCGTAATGGCTGAGGTGCACAACTGCCTGACGATGTGGTAGATACTGCAGGGAAACCTCCATGCAGGTCTCTGTGGGGCTGAGACCAAGCTGCAGAGTGGGGAGGGTTTCCCTGGGTGCCCACCCCAGGGAGATGTATGCCAGCACTGGTGGGAGAGTAACCGCTGTGCTGAGCAGCAGATGTTCTCTGCAGGTCCTTCAGTGCACAAGGACAGCAATTCACCATGTTTATACAAGGTTAAGAGTTGGGGCAGGGTCCTCCAATGAGCTTCTTGTCCCTATTAGGTGAAAGCAGAGGACCGTATAGCAGGAGAAAAAAACTAAATGTTTACCCAAATGTATAATGGCCAGAATTCAACCTCTCTCTCCCTGCATTGCAGTAGCCTCTTTGTATTCTCCAGAGGCCCCTGCACAACCTTTATTTTCCTCTGTCTTTCCCCATGGCTGAACCTATTCCACATGCTGTCTCCCATCCTCATCAGAGAGGCCACAGGCATGAGGCTTCAGGGCCAATGGGCCAGGCAGGACATACAAGCTGGGTTTGTCCTGCAGCCTTCCCTTTGTGCAGGGCTCCCATTCAAGTCTTGCTCCTTCTCCAGCTCCCAACCTTCACGAAATATTTGGGGGCTTCTTACCTTTGAGACAGACATTCCTGTCTTGGGTTGCACTTGGCCAAGGAGTCCAAAAGTTATCAGTGATGGGCAGGTAGGTGGGAGCCATGCGGTTGTGAAATGATGGCGAAAGGGAGCCTACAGACAGAGAAAAATCAGAAAATCCTCTTTCTGGAGAACTGTGCGACAGTATTGACAAGGTGAGAGTATGTCAGCGAAATCGGTAAGAGTACAACCAGCATAAACAGCACCAGTTAAACACCGCAGGGTGAAGCTGCGCCAGTGTGCATACATAAAGAGCAACTGTTTGTGAAGTGGGAGAAACTGTAACTGTCTCTCATATGAGATGTCTCTCTGCAGCCAAGGACATATTGACATGCCTGGAAAATCCCCCTTTTTTTCTGCAAGGAAGCCCAGGCACAAACTGTCTGCAGTGGAAACGCCAATGAACCTTCAGGCAAGTCTTTCAAAACTAAACAAACATGGAAAAAAGAGATTTGCTTGGCTGCTCTTTGTGGTTGAAAAACCTCTACCTGTTTGCTTGAAACAAAACATGGAGGGAAAGCCCTGGTGTCATCAGAGCACTGATACCCCCATCACCCTTCCACAAAGCCACATGATGGTTGTATGTGGAAAGTATCTTGGTTTCCTGAAAATACATGATGTTCTTCTCCAGAGAAAGGAAAGCAGATTTATTCCTTCTGTGAACTCGGAACAATCTGCTCATGCAAGTGACAGAAAAAGCCCTTTCTGCTGGTTTCTGTTGTTACCCGCCATGCAGAACTAGTTTGGGTGGAAAAGGTTGGGCTGGAGGTTCGGCCCTTCACGTGTTGACTACAGGATCTCTACCAGCCCCAATCTGTCCCACCTGCTTTTGCCCAGGGATGTCCACAGCTTTGCACAGGTGTCAGTAAGGACCTCCTCTGGAGACAGAGGGGGTGTGCACATTTCACTGAGGCAAGTGAGCTTGAGAAACCTTTGGTATAGGCGATGATAGGTGAGAGGGAACAAGGACTTGCAATTAGAGAAATTGCTCTTCCTTTGTAAACCAAGTAACTATGGTATGAAAATCACTGCGGTGCAACAGACTTCGATCTGTGCTGTGCAGCTCTTGTCTTGAAGGCTCCTTTCAGAGCAGAGCTGTGCTTTCAGCGGAGACAGACAGTTTTTTAGAGCTCGTATGGCTGCAGCCAGTAAGTGTCTGTATCATTGTGGTTGAATAAATAAATATCCACTAAAGGAACCTGGTTCAGAAGAGTAAAATAATTAAGAAACATGAAAAACATTACTGACCATATTCAATTAACAGCTGAAGTATTGTTAGAAAGATGGATCAATCCGGAATGATCTGACTAAAAGCAACAGTTTAGATAACTTGTCTGATAATGGCATGTGCATATCCCATAAATGCCCAGCAATCCCATATCATTAAGCCTTCAAGGACAAGTGTGATTGATGGCAATGTACCTGCAGGAAGCAGCTCAGATGGAAAAACTCCATTGTGTGCCAGTAAAGTAATTACCTGGGATGGTGGCTATGCCATGTGGTCAGATCGGACTGGGGCAGACGCTGCAGTGCACTGAACACTTCTCTGGGCCCCTATTCTGAAAAGCAGCTCTGTGCACCAGCAACCGAGGCAGCTCTTTGCTTGCTGCTCTACACATATTCCACTGAGTCTCCAGGGTCAATGTCTCTGCCCCTTTTCAGTATATCTGCACTATCTTTACATAGTAAAGGAATACCGTGTCCATCTACAGTGACTTTATGCTTTGTGAATCACAGTGCAGACTGTTCCAAATACAAGCAAATTCAAGATGCACTAGAAATTTAAATCCAAATTGATGCCATCTCCCATATGCAGACACACACAAGTTGTTTAACAGTTAACATTCACCAGCAATGAATCTATCCTTCTTATTTATTTTTTTAAAATCTCTGTCTCCTGTAACCATTCAGCATAAGAACTAAAAATAAGTATGTCACAATCATGCAACCCAATCCAAGTAATCAAGCACTCCTATTTCAGTAATGCTCTTTATGTATAAATATTTCAAGAATAAAGATTATTTTTGAGCTCTCGAGTGCTGAAATATAATATTTACACTTACAAAAGTAATACTTGGGACAAGAATTCAGTGAATCATCCTCCTCAGCTTCTCAACAAATGGAGGCTGTAGTTTCTTTGCCATCATTAGATGAACTTGGTATAGGGAGGTAAGTGTGTAGAAATATGAAAGACTGACAAATCTATTTTGTGTTGGCTGTGTCGCATTCCAAAGCACACAAGCTGTGTGACCCTCACCAGCAATCAGCTCTACTTAGTTTAGTTTCCAGTGAAATATGTAAATGCAGGGAAACAAAGTACAAAGACTTATGCTGAACCTCTGGAAGATGATAGTTTTTCCTTTCCATCTTGCACCTATCCCTTGACTTAGCAGAGTTCTCTATCGGTCCTAAAGGTAGGTCAAAATTATACCCCAAGTCTGAAAAAGGGTTTGGAAATCCAGTAAGGATCATCTTTCTAGACACTCTCAGTACCATTGAGACTGGTTAGGGCAGAGAAAAAGAAAGAAGACAGTTTTTTTATTGTCTTTTGGCAGTGGTGGCTTAACTAAATTTGGCTTAATTTAGCCTGAGCTTCAAGGCAAAAGCAAATCCCTTCCTACTTTATGCTTCCTTCTACATACAGAATTTAAAGTGAATGGAAAGGCCCTGCTCTTCAAAGCAGTTTACTTATTTCTAATTTGATCATCTTTGTCTATTCAAACATGACGGTTTTGTTGAAGTCAGTGATAAACGTCCCCTCCCCCTGATTTCCCTGGGAGTGGGAACTGTCCCAAGAAAGATGTTAATGCACTTGTACTTTGTGGGCTGCCTGTTTATCTTTTAAACAAGCTCTGATGGAGAGCAAACTCTGACCACATTCATGATGCTGATTTTGTCTTGGACACATACACACACACACACAAAAAAAAATTAGCACACAGATTGAACAAACACTTTAATAACCAATTATTATTATTATTTATAGCATATGGAATATTCTGGTATGAATATTTTCCTTCAGAAGATTATTTTGCAGAGAGAGAAACATTAATTTATTTCTTAGCTAGGTTCTCAAATTTATGCCAAACCTTAAAACTAACAAAACAATTCTGAGCTCACTCAAGCAAGATTGAACAATCATGACAATTCTCTCCTAAGCTAGTGGATATTCATTTGTATAGGAAGCCATTCACAATTTCCTTTCCACAACACTTACAGGTCACAAATGACATCAAGCTGCTGCCACTCAAGGCTGATTAGAAAAGTTAAAACACCATCCCTGACCTCACTGGTCCATGTGGTGCCTACATGTGGCTTTTTGACAAGAAGTCTGGATTTTCACAAAGAGCTTAATGAAGAGAGGTAGGGACATTTACCACTTCATAGGAAGGACTTGCATAGTCAGAGACAGTGTCAAAAGAGCCAGATGTCATGTGCAGGGTTAATTGTCAATGTGAAAGAGATGTTGAGTGGGGCATAATATTTAGCATTGGATTTACAAAATTCAAGGTCAGTTCAATGCCCCAAAATAATTCAACAATATTATATGCAGTAAGGAAGTATACATGAAGTTCTCTCTCCACTAAAAGCTATAGCAAAATGTCCATTGTGTTTATGGGGAAGGACAGACCCCAGTATCCAAATCCACAGATGTCTTGTGTAAGACCCTACAATATTAATACAGTTTTGATTTTCATCACACTGTGGATACTGATTACTTCAGGAAAAGACTGGTCATTTCCTGAGTGAACATAAAACAGTTAAGTTTGCAATAGTTAGTGATTTTCACAGAGGGTTATCTTGAGTTAGCCAGAGAAGTGCCTAGCCATATGTATAGCAGTAGCTATTTAGTTGAAATAGGAAAAGTGACTGAGTGTATTGCAACTAGATTTTGAGGGAAAAAAAAGGTGCAGAAAATTTTCAACTATCTGTTTAAATCTGTTTTTGTATATCAGCATTTGTTACCCTGCTTTCTCTTCACCTTTCCATTTTAGTGGAAAAACGGATATGGAAAGGAAAAGGCAGAATGTAATACTCTGAAAGGTACAGAACATATATGAGTTTACAGTGTTTTACTTTTCCTATTATTATTATTATTTACCATCTATATTTCTCAGATTCCTCTTAACTGGCTTGCCCTTTCTTAAATAATTATGCTACTATTATTTACTGTTCCACCAGAGATAAAGCATCATCATTTTTAACCACAAAACCCATAACTTAACAACGTACAGAAAAAGGCTGAAGTTCAATGTGAATTTCTATATGTGGCTTTTTACATTTTAAGGCAACACAAATTCTCAGAAATTCTGGAAACATGGAAAGGGTGATATCATCTTTTTCTGTGTCTGAAGGGCAATTGTACAGCTACTTTGATAGTCCACTAGTAACATTTTCGATGCTACCATTTGGTTCTTCCCTCCTGGGAGTTGTTTATATTTTCCATATTGTAGATCCTTAGTCCTTCAAGCCAAGGATTCAAGATATTATTGAATTAAAAGTATCACAGTTTTTCATAATGAAAAAGAACATGCAAAGTAGTTGTAATATTAGAAGGAGAGGAACCATCTGTTTAAAGCCTTGACACTGATAACACAGGGACAAACAAATTCAGGGAAACAGTTCACATGAGCAGTTACTTACATGCTTAAAAGTTTTGGGGAAGGGCCTGTAGAATGTGACTGGATTTCACTGCTTTAAAATCCGCAGAAATCATAAAATATTCCAGCAGTGATGTCAAGACAATGACCATAACACTGAACATGTTTGCCATGTTATTCTCATTATTTTTCATTGTGACAGATTTTATTAAGGCTATTTATTGTTAACACATGGGTTTGTGGGTTATTAATATTGCATATCGATATATATGATTCCTGTGTTATTGTCCAACATAACCAAAATTTCAGTGGAAAGACAGACTTGGAATTTTAAATATGGAATTCCAGATGTCTTCTCAGTAGACCTTTACTACACAAACTTGCATTATGCATTTACAGTTTACTACCTGGAGAGAAAAGAATTAATATAGGAGTCGCACATGTCCAGCTTCTATGTCAAACTCAGCTGAGGAAATCAGTTCATACCACAGCTGGTCCAAAATCTATCACACTTTTACATTTTTGGCAGGATGTCACCTAAGGCACTGTAAACGGTGTATGTGTGCTATATAATTATATTGTCCATGGATTTATGCACCTGTGTTGCATATTTCATTACATTTTCTTGGCCTGCTTATTAGGACTACATTTTACATGTCTAATAATATGATTCAAATTCTACCAAATATGAAACACTGATTTTCAAGCAGAGCTAAATGAAGCTTAAGTAATTTAACATGAACCAATAGAAGACAAAAGAATTACTTCAGTCATAACAAGGTCACGAGTTTCCTCTTGCTGCTCTTCCACCCACATTTCCTTTCTCCCTGCTCATAAAAAAATTCAAGCTGGAGAGATGCAATTTTAATCCATTTATTTACTGACAATACAGTGTAAAGCTTTTTCCTTTTTTTTTTTTTTTCTTGGAAAGAAAGCGTTAATGGGACATTTACGGGAAATCACAAAATCACAATAAGCTTGGAATCTTTTGCAGAATCAAATCAGAGTTCATACAACAAATATCATGTGTATTTTGTTGTTTCTAAACATTAATTGGCCGTATAAAAAGTGTAATAGAAAAATTAAAAATTTGTGATTACAATGACACAGAGCGCGTGCCAACAACTCTGTGGATGGCTTTTTATCTCATTCCCTTAGTGAAAACAGTTAACTAGGCACTGGTGAGATATTCTGTAACTGCGCAACAAAAAGCTGGCACAACTGCCAAGTGTGGCATGCCAGATGTGTGAATACATTCTGGAGAGCAGTATCAGCAGCTCCAACAGAAAGCCATAGCCATTAATCTAGAGACCTCTGGGAGTTCAGGATAGTGCTGTAAAACCTAGACCCTGCCAAGACTGCATCAGATAAAGCCATCAATGCATTGTAAAAAAGACACAAAACCTATTTCATGGGCTGCACTGATCAAGCAATTACAATCATTGACTACATTAAGCAAAGAAACAGCGGGGTGCCCTATAAAATTGACTGCCAACTTGAATAATCAATAGACTCCATGTAGAGTAAATTAAATAACTGAAAAACTATTTGGAAAAGCTGAAGTTAAAAAGCCAATCTGTAATCCCTCATCCATGGAAAAACAATCCTGCATCCAAAAAGATTTTTAGCTTGCTTTCAGTCTTGTCACTGGGAAATACAGTAACAGTAAACTAAGACGTTCTTTAACTATCTCATTCACCAGTTAATAATTGTTCATTTAACCCGGGCATTCATAATCAATGCATGCATTAGTATCATACTTCCCAACCTGCCAGGCTTCAAACACGGGCCTAAATTGCAGGGCTAATATTCAGAACGAGAGAACTTAGAAAAATTGTATGTACTCTGGGAGACTTAAAATGATACAGAATGCTTTCCCTAATACAAAGCATATTCAATTTGGCCTGACTCTCCTGATTATTTCCAACATAAACCATTTAGAGCAATAGCCGTAATTTTGCAACTGATAGTAGAATGGGTTGGAAGTGTTACAACAGAGCAGTTTTTTTTCAACAAAAGATTGCTGATTCATCAGAAAAAGTGATGGAATCAGAATGGCATTGACTGAATGGTTTTCTTTAATCCTGTAAAGAAGGGTGGTTGAAGAACAAAATTGTGTCCTCTCTGGCCCTGCAAACACATGTAAGTGGAGATAATGTGTTGTCCCGCCATCCCCCATTCCCCATAGCTGTATATTAAGGCAGCTGAACCCAAGTTTTGAGCAAGGACCACCACCCTGAATTTTCTCTCTTCTGGACTTCAGGTGCTTTTCCAAGAAACATTAACAGCTATTAAATTTTGAATGTAAAGAAGCCTAAATTTTTCCTTTTATTTTTTTCCATTTTTTTTCAGGGTATGCTTAAATGGCTGTATAACAGTAGAGAGATGCAGTGGTGCTTTGGAGCAGCTTATGTAGGTCAGCTGTCCACCTGCAAATTGCTGGAGCTGGGCGTGAGGACCTGTATTTTATTGATTGCATTGCACTATGCCAATGGGGCTCATCCAAGCAAGACCGTAAGTATTTCTTTCAAGAGTGATACCTTCTTCGTAGCATTAGGACAGCTAGGAGCATATTGCAAAAGCATATCCAAGCTATTGTGTCCTAACAGGTACTGTTCATGTTGTTAGCACTTCCAGGGCACATATGCCATAGTTCTTTGTCTGCAGTAAGATGAGCCAAGTATTGGCACTGGAAGACTATCAGTGTCTAAGAGTGCTCATTAGTTTGTGCCTCATTACTGAGTGGTGTACCAACCTCAGCGAAAGCAGAACTTCAGGTTTTACCTCCAGTTCCAGCTGACCTAAGTACCTGTTCCTTTGGTCACAGACTTATGCCTGTCCCATAAACTTGGTTCACCATTTGGCAGGAAATGAACTGCAGTAAAGACATACCCCAAAAGATCACTCCTTTTTTCAAGAAGGCAGGGACACTTGTAAAAACCTCAGTTAGTAGCAAATATTCTGATTTTATAACTAAGAGAAAATGGGTTATTTTTAATCCCTGTGGTAAAAATAATAAGAAATGCCCCTTTTGAACAAATTATACTTTCTAATGTCTATATAAATTTCCTCACTCTCTCATTCTGAATGAAAAGTTCCCTTTTTGCAGTGAAAATATATTCTTACTTGGAGAAAAAAAAAAAAAAAAAAAGCCTTCTGTTTTCATTCTACCAAACTAGGAAATACCAAAGGCAGAGCTGCAACATATTTTGCTTTTCAGAGAATCTGGAGAAATGTGATTTAGCAGTTTTTCCAGTGGTGCAAATATTTTTTACTCACCTCACACTAACATGATTTTTTTGTGTGTGGATAAATTAACACGTAAGCAAGGGTGTTAGGCTCTGTACCTATGGTAATAGCATGAATTGGGTTATTCACTGACAAATGTTTTCTTATTTTTTTTAGCTGAAACATAATGTAGAATTTTGGATTCATTCAGTCTGGTCTGTGGATTAAAGGAAAACAGATGAAGAACTGAAATTAACTCCTCACTATACGCAACTTTTCCATTGAGTTGAAATAATACTTCTAGAACATATTGAGTACATCCAGAATATATCTTGGAGCCGTCATCATTACTAAAGAGTTTTTATAAATTAAGGCATCTTGGAAATCTGTAGGACATTAATTCACTCTATTGGTATTTTGGGAGTTTGGTACAAGCACTTTTCTTTCTTGGTACGTTTAAGTAAGTTGTCAATAAACAACCTGGAATAACAGGATTCTCTTTCTCATCTGTTTAAAAAAAAATGAGGACAAAATCTCTGAAAACACGTGCCTTATAAGCAAACTCACCATAACTGCATATGAAAGAAAGAGAAATATGATGAACTAAAAAGGATTATGTGTCACAATAAAATTTTCCAACTTGTCTGCTGATTAGATGGTAATGTTGCCCATAAAAGCGAGGGGTGGTTGGGGGGGAAGCACTGCAGAGAACCTGATAAAACATCCTACTGAAACCTATTGTATTTACTACTTATTAGATTCTGAACTCAAATAGATCTTGATTGTTGAGAGCTTGGGTATTTAAAAGCCTTAAGATCATCAATTACATTACTCATAATTTCCACATCTGCCTGCTCCCCAGCAATTCAGAAAGAGAGAGATGGCTGTTATAAGAGTCTTTCTGCAACTTGATTACTATGAGTCTCTGTTACAATGTGCACTTGAAATGTCTTTAAGGATTTGAACTCAACTGCAATTTGCAGCTTTATGGAACTCCTACGTGGATCGCTTTTTGGTGATAGTGAAAATCAAATGAGTGGAGATGGTCCAAATTACCTGGAAGAAAAGCAGGTCCTTATCCACTCAAAGGAATCCCTACAAGCCTGCCAAAAGCACTATAAATGCACTCTTCTTTCCTGCGTCATCTGGAAAGTGAATATGTATTTCAAATTAAGCAGAAACCCTGATTAGCTCTGTTGTTATGAAGCTAAAGAGCAAGATAACTATGTTTGCAGAAGACATTTTCAGACTGCAGAGAATGTTTCTTCCCTACTGTGTAACTCTTCAAAATGAATATTTTTTTAACAAAACCTTTTTTTTTTTTTTCATAGCACTGACACGCTGATCTTATTTCCCATTAAAGTCAAAGGAGAGCAACCCATTATCTATTATGGGAATTGGATCACACTAATGGAGTGTACTTTTCTTATTCACAAACATCCATACTCATGCCGCTTAAAGACAGTACAAGGTGCTATTTTACTGAGATCAGCCTGACTCTAGGAACAGAAATATGGTTTTCAGTAACTATCCTGGCTGCTCCTTCAGTATTGCTTGAGTGCTACCCTTATTTGAACTCATTCTTGGAAAGGGTAGGATTTCAAAGGAAATGGAGATACCTTAGCAAGTTGCAATATAGGATGGAGGCCTGTATGTATTGCTCCACTGAAATCAATGGAAGTATGTATAAGATACTAAGTACATGAGTAAGCACAAGTAAATTCAAGTACTAGACCTCAGGATTTATGTATGTACCATGTGCTTTGCTGCAGAAAGAGGCTGGCTTACGCAAAATGGGGGAATCCAAGAAAGCATTGTCATAATGTGGAGGCAATCTTAGAGACTGCAGAGAAAACAAATAAAGGCATTACCAGAAATTACTCTTGCAAAGGACAAGTGTAGAATATGCAGTTTCCTTAGTTGTCAGCATTTCAGTATAACTCCTCCCTCTGGGTAATCTTTTTCTACTTAGGTGGAAATATCTCAGCATTTCTCATGGAGAGAAATATTCTCTCACAGTCACTTTACAGAGTGTTACTTTTTTGAAGTCCATAGACCTTTAGTATATATAATTTGTTAGTCATTTCACTTTAATAGATTAAGGAAATTATACACATGATTAGCATTTAATGCAACAGAGAAGAGTCTTGTTTTAATGCCTCCCTCCCTGTATCTGTCCCTCCTTACATGGAACCCCGAGAAATTCCATACAAAAGGCCAAAAGTCAAAATCAAGCCTACAAATATCAGGATACAGGCAACATGGAAGGTGAGTTAGGTTTTCCAAAGAAGAAATGGTGCAAGAAAGCATAGGTACAATAAAGGAAGTTATAAAATCACAAGGAATGCCTGTAAAGGTGATGGAAGAGGCCACAGGGGGAGGAAGATGAAATGGAAATTAATTCTGCTGAAGTAATAGAAGAAGACATGTCCAGGAAGAATAATGGTTTCTAAGAAATATAATCACCATTATTGATAAATGCAAGCAAGAATGGTGGGGCAAATAGAAGGATAACCATCAGATTCCATTTTAAATTATTGCTTGAAAGTCTACTTTGCAAAATCCTGTAAAGTTGTATGTTGATGACACGAAGACATGCTCTGACTTATGACTGTTTCATCCAAGACACCTGTAGGCATAAAACAGGGAGATGTCAATTCCATCCAGGTCATAGGACTTATGCTTTCACCTCATTGCACTAGACACATTTATGATTTACACTGGCGAATATGAAAGGAGAGGGATGCTTTCTTCCTGGAGAAGTGTGACAGCGCAAATAGAATGCAGGACTGCTCATCCTACCCTACAGCAGAGAAGGTCTTTGTGGATGCTTACTTTTTCTGAAAGACATCCTTTTTAATCCAAATAACTGTATTCCCAGGATATGTCTTGCTTTTAATAATGTGGGCTTTAATTTTATTTCCTTATATTTGTACAGTATAATGGAGCCTTCCTTTCCCCCATTTTCATGTGGTAGAAGAAAAAAAAGCCATACAAATTTTCTTTCAGGTTCATGATTGCTATTGCTTTTTGGTCATCTACTTGGGTGTGGTGAGTATAATGTGATTTCTGCCTCTCGATGATTCCAAGTGGTTCTGTATACATAAGGGGATAAACCAGCTACCATTAAAAATACCACTGCAACCACTTAGATTTTCTTAGGCAAAGTATAGCTAACAATAAATGCATTCTACTGAATACACCACTGCTACATCACTTTTATGGACTTTTCTGAGTGCTATTTATAAATAACTGTATTTATATTCTGCCTTTTCATTTGCACAGATCTTGCTACAGATTTAGATACCAGTTTCCTGGGAGGGCTTAAAAATGCGGAAAAATGGGTTTCCCCTCTAACAGAAATTTTGGGATAATGGAAGGTATCAGCAGTACTGAATTTTTCACTGAAGCTAAATAATATTTTCTGATGTAACTTAGCACATGGAAACATGATTAAGTGCACTTAGAAAGTAAGTACAAAATGAATAAGAATACACTGACAAGAATACTTTGGATTAGAGATGTAGCTGTGCTACACACTAATGGGGTTAACCATGTATTTTATCTACATCAGAAAATGGGTGAAGTTTTAAAATAATGAAAATGGAAAGAATGAGTATTTTCCTCCTACAAACAAAAACTGAATCAGATGTGAGCAGACATTTAGGAAGGGAGCTATCTTACTTCATCTTACTCACCTAAATGTTAAGACACTAATTTAGTTTAATTGTCTAGGGTGTCTTTGTCCTTAATAGACAGAAAAAAAAAGACAATCAGAAGCCAGATCACCTTATACCCCAACCCATCTCATATGAATGGGATGAATCTCCCTGCAGAGGTCCTTTTTCTTTCAGCTAAAGCAAATGACCAGGACTGCACACCTAATTTTCCAGAGCCTTTATACAGATATACATCTCTCCACTCTGAAGGGACTTGCATGTTTTATTCTAGAGAAATAACTTTGAAATAAGTATGATCATCCCTATATACAGTGGGTATAATATAGCTTAGTTTAGTTAAAACAGAAGTAAGGACCTCAATAAATAAGGCCCATAATGTACAAATCTATGCATAATTTAACAACTTAATAGCTCACCACTGTTCTAAAGATCCCTAATCTGAAATACTTGTGAGATAATATTTTGAAGAATCAAATATAGTCATGATTATATCATTTAAAACTTACTTTAAGGTTTACCTCTAAGATAAACCAGACTCTAAGACAAAGTGTCATATTAAAATTTCCTTTTAATTCCTGGATGTTCACAGAAGGTGTATTAAAACTTGGGCTTTTTTTTTTTTCTTTTTTTTTTTTTTTTTTAGTGTGATCTTTTTGTCCTAAAATTTGTGGGAGGTTGGTTTCCTAATCTTTTTCATGAGCTCTTCCTAGCTTCTTTATTACTTACCCCAAATGCTAATAGTTCTGTCTATTTTTACATGTTTTATGTCACATTATCCTTGTGATTTCTTATCAAGAATGACAAAAACTTCCCAGTTAGTTCACATATTATAAATCCTTTTGGACTGCAGAGATGGCAAGTTGAACATGAGCCAGCAGCGTGCTCAGGCAGCCCAAAAGGCTGACCGCACCCTGGAGAGCCTCAGGCCCAGCACCTTACCTCAAGCACTGTGTGCAGTTTTGGGTGCCACAATATCAGAAGGACATAAAACTATTAGAGAGGGGGCTAATAGGAGGGCCCAATGGAGGGCAACATAGATAGGGAAGGGTCTAGAGGGCAAGATGTATGATCAGTGTGGTCCCTTGGTTTGTTCAGCCCAGAGCAGAGCAGGCCGAGGGGAGGCCTCATGGCGGCCTGCAGCTCCCTCACGAGGGGAGCGGAGGGGCAGGCGCTGAGCTCTGCTCTCTGGGGACAGCGACAGGACCCGAGGGAACGGCATGGAGCTGGGACAGGGGAGGGTCAGGCTGGGGGTTAGGGAAAGGTTCTGCACCCAGAGGGTGGTCGGGCACTGGGACAGGCGCCCCAGGAAGTGGTCATGGCACTGAGTCTGACAGAGTTCAAGAAGCATTTGGACAACTCGCCCAGACATGTGGTCTGTTTTTTGGGTGGTTCTGTGTGGAGCCAGAGGTTGGATTTGATGATCTTGGTAGGTCCCTTTCAACTCATGATATTCTATGATATTTTGTGACTTTATGAATAGGTAAATCATAGAATCATAGAATCAAAGAATGGTTTAAGTTAAGGGACCCTTTAAGGGATAATCTATTTCCAATACCACTTCCATGGGCAGGGACACTTCCCACCAGACCAGGTTACTTAAAGCCCCATCCAGCCTGGCCTTGAGCACTTCCAGCGATGGGGCATCCACAGCTTCTCTGAGCAACCTGTGGCTGTTCCTCACCAGCCTCAAAGTAAAGAACATCCTCCCAATATCCAATCTAAATCTACCTTTTTTTAGTTTAAAACCATTCACCATTGTCCTATCACTACAGTCCCTGATAAAGAGTCCCTCTCCAGCTTTTCTGTAGGCCTCCTTTAGGTACTGGAAGGCTGCTATAAGGTCTCCTCAGAGCCTTCTCTTCTCCAGGCCAAACAACCCCAACTCCTTCAGCCTGTCTTCATAGGAGAGGTGCTCCAGCCCTTTGGTCATCTTCATGGCCCTCTTTTGGACTCATTCTAGTAGGTCCATGTCCTTCTTGTGCTGGGGGCCCTGGAGCTGAACGCAGCGCTCCAGGTGAGGTCTCACAACAGCAGAGCGGAGTTGGACGATCACCTCCCTCGTCCTGCTGACCACACTTCTTTTGATACAGCCCAGGATACGGTTGGCTTTCTGGGCTGCAAGTGCACATTGCCAGCTCACGTTGAGCTTCTCATCAACCAGCCTTCCCGGGTTCTTCTCCTCAGGGCTGTACTCAATCCATTCTCTGCCCAGCCTTTTTTTATGTGCTTGGCACATTATAGGACTTCCTTAAATTTACTTGGATTTAAATGAAAATATATGCTGAAATAGTTTAACAATTTTCTTACAGATCCACAAATTCCTTTTCTTTCTTGCAACAGCATTGCATATTGACATCTAGACTGATTTCATACTGTGATCTTTTCTTATCCTCATATTCTTCCTCAAAGAAACACCTTCCATGCCAGAGTTCACTGTCATGGAACTACTGGCTGCTTGTTTTGTTCTTAGGTATAGGGTCTTACATTTGATTGCTCTAACATGCTTATGTTTTTTTGAAGCCAAATATCATGCAATGTCAAGAGTATTCTTGACTGATTACTTCTTTTCCCAATCATTTGGCAACCTAGCAGTTTCAGCACTGAAGAGTTAATATTTGTTTCCAGGTCATAAATAAAAATATTAAGTACATTAGGGTCAAGAAACAGTTCCCATGAAACTTGCCAAACATTGATTGAACTTTGTGATGGCATTTTCAAATATATGGCAACAAAACAAAGATATTCAAGTATATTATAGTTACATAAGAAGATGCTATATTCTAATGTGAACCTCTCATATTCACAGGTTATAATACTGGACTAGACTTGATCTCTCTTAATTTCTCTAATCCCAGACCTTTTTTTCAAGAAGGATACTGCCTATTCTGCAGATGTAGACCATTGCAAATGTTTTCTAAGGGTGTTGATAACATTATGCAGACTGGTGATGAGACAATGTATGATGTATCTTTAAAGGTATGAGTATCAACCAAAATAGGCACAGGCAAATTCTGCCTGGATAGGTGTAGTTGCTTTACCTAGTTGCATCAGTTGCACGTAATCCATGATAATTGCTCTGTTTCTCAGCTGGTGATTTCAAAAAGACATGTCTGTTACTGTATGTTAAAGGTGTATGGCTTGAAAAGTCAAAATATAGTAGTACCAGGTAAAAACATCAATGGCAAACTTTTGCTAATTTTATGAGTATGGCCAAATTAATTACTCAATTAGAAATGAATAATAGGCACATGACTGAAGACAATAGCCAATAAGAAAATCTGTGATGCAAAGTACAAGAAGTTATTTAAATGTATATCACAGGAAGCTGTGAAACTGCTCTTTGGAGCTAGGCTGCTGGATAGATGGATGGCAGCGTGGGTTGTTATGCAATCAATATATTATGTCATATTTTCAGACTGACATGTTGACCAAATAAATTAGTCTGTTTGATGAATCTGGTCTAAACTGATTCAATGATTAAAAGAAACAGAGTCTGTTAGAGATACTGTTGATGGCTGGCAGGATGAACTTTGGACAAATTCTCATTTATGTTCAGATAAGTGCATTTGGATGGATTAATTAAGAGGTAGTTTATGGTATGTGCAATACTGACAGTGGTTAGTGGGAGACTTGAAAAAAGAAACAACTTACATGAAGAAAAAAATCATTTTTTTCATTCACCCCCTTCAGTCTCATTTTCAACCAGCTGCACAAATGAGTTATTATGACATTCTATGTGTGATCAAAAGCTGTTTATTAAGCCTATGACTTTTTTCACAGTCCATGACTTCTGTAAAGATATCAGCTCATTGCCTTCCAGATCTCTTGAATGACAGTCCTGAGAAATTTTGAACAAACTTCATTGAACTGAATCATAGCCTAGGCCATGCCAAGCCCCTTAGAATCAGGACTATGGTTTTTATGGTCCAGGAAAATTCTATATCCACGTATGTTTAAAATCATTTAAACATCATAGATCCTAAAAGATAAATGCATTTTGCAAATGTAGAAGATGCGACAACATCTGAAGCTTTGTCAAAACTAGGGAAAAAATTATATATACACCTTCACACAAAGCCTGGCATTCAAGCAAAATCTGTTTTCTGAGTAAACAGCCCAGGCCTGTTATGCTAAGATATTCAAAGCAAAGACAAGGCACAGTACCATTCCAGTGACTACGAAATTACCACCTTTAGCTGCTATTTCATAGCTGCTCCCAATGTCAAAAAAAAAAAAAAAAAAAAAAAAGAATAAAATCAGTGAAAATTAAGTCAATTTGATGAAATCCTTATTTTACTGACTAAAAGAAACGTCAGGTTTAATCTTTGTTTAGGAAAGTCAGTGATGCTACGCAAACACTGTCACAGGCCTTGTGGGTCACAGTTCTAATAGGTCTAAGCTACAGAACTCATAAAATCAAGTGTAAACAATTTCTTTCAGTACCATCTAAATCTTATGTTGAGATTGAGTAGCCAGATTAAGTATTCACTATGGTCTTGCAGTCAAAATATTAATTGAAATTTCAAGGATATCATTTCAAAAGAGGAAGAGAAACTGAGGATGAGATACTTATACATCAACATTCAAAAGCATATCAATGTAAAGAAACATTCAAGAATTTTTAATTGATAGGCATATAATCACAGTTCTCTAAAAGAAATCAGTGCACCCAGCATGAAACATATGAGTTTTACAAACATCATTTCAATTTTTTTTATTACCTACGAGCATTAGGATATACTTCCTTGACTCTATAATAATTGCTTGCAGTTAATTACAAATGAAACAGAAGTGCTGGTAATATTAGACTTGCACCCTGCATAAAGCTAGAAATTACTGCTATTACTCTTATTTGCTGAGAATATTGGGTCATAGATGCTAATTAGCAGTTCACAGCCCCCTACAGGAAAAAACTCATTATTATGAAAATCTGTCTTGGTAGCCAAAGCCACCACTCATGTCACTGTGAATGTTTTTGTCAGAGCAATTATAAGGTATGACAAAACTTAAGATTTACTTTTGTATGAAGAAAATTCTGAAGGTTAAAAATACAACATGCTAATCTAGATGTTAATTGCTATATCAAGAAAAGAGATTCTGACCTATTTTGTCTTAGTAAAATCTTACTGTATATTGGGTAGAATGACAGCAAATTTTTATTAAGTGTGCACACAAATACCGTTTCTTTCAAAATAAATAAAATGTAAGAAAAGCCTCTCCACAGGCAAGTAACAAACCAGAATAAAATAAGACATAAACAGCTAACAGAAATGAATGTTGCAAGGTCATACACCTAGAGCAAGTAACGCGATTTATTATTCATCAGTAATCTGGGGGGACCATTTCATTTTCTTATAAACAAGGACCTGATTCAGGAAAAAAAAAAAAAAAAAAAAAAAGCCTTGTTTGCCCAGGTTTTCTGCAGAGTTTATTTGAAAAATATGAAGCAGAAAACAGTGCTTTTGTGTGATTTATTAAACCTTTCTCTCCATAGCACATGCAAACAACTTTGCGTGCCTGGGGAAAAGGAGACATTGAATAAAAGAGCAGCTAATCGTAATGCCAGGCTGAATTCTGCTTGTTTACTGAGAAAAAAAAAAAAAAAAAAAAAGGAAAGAAAGAAAATGCTATGTTGGGTTGAATCAGTGGCTTAGGAGCAGTTCAGTCACTTAAAGGTGACTTAATCATCACTCTTAATTTCAGACATGTAAAATTAGCAAGTAGTTTAAAATGCTTGCTTGGACTTGCCACGTTGTCCAGAATGAGGACAATACACCATCCCAGAGAAACTCCTTACCAGCCTCTGTCAAATGGCTACAGAGTGACCCTAAAAAGTAAGTGTAGAATAAAAGTCTAGCCTTCCAAAGCTTTGGATGGGAGAAAAACGTCTCATCTGTAAACAGCCTGAAGAGATGAATCCATTCACAGACAGATATATTCAGCTGTTTATTGTTACACCAAGTACAGCAAATTGATGAAGGAGAAGCAGGAAATTGAATGACATATAAATGCTATCATAGGAGGTGGAAGATGCTCATATGAATTATGCTGTGCTTTAAAGAAAAATTTTCTCAAAATCATACTCTACTCTCTTTACATTAGGCTGAACCTTGTTTTCAGCAAAGCAAACTGGATTTCCATCATTGTAAAGGAGAATGGGGTTTGACTACTAATACAACCATACTGATAACCTACTGATGATAATTAGTTTTATTTTGATCAGAAGGGATTTCATTAGTTAAAAATAAACAGAACAATGCACTACTTGAAGACCTTTAACAGAACCAAGGAAAAAGAAAAGGAAAAGGAAAAGGAAAAGGAAAAAAAGGAAAAAAAAAAAGAAGGAAAAGAAAGAGAAAGAAGAAAAAGAAAAATGAAAAAAAAGAAAAGAAGAAGAAGAAGAAGAAGAAGAAGAAGAAGAAAGAAAAGAAAAAGAAAAGAAAAAGAATAAAAAAGAAATCTCCTCTCTTAAAACTGGAAAATGAAACCAGTAATGCAAGAGTTTGTTATCCATATAACCCTGGCACCTTGCTAATCCCCTGAAGCTCTGGTATGAAACCTGGAACTGCAAATGAAAACAACCCAGTTCCAGCTTATTCATACCTTACAGACCTTGTTTCAAAAATGGGAGATCTGTGTGAGCAGAGAAGGGGCCTGGTGCATTTAGGAATGCATAAAACAGTATACAAGGACTGCATTATAAAGAGCTATGTAAGCTTTTGCAGAGATTTAAGAAAATATAACTTCCCCATGGTAGGTGTTGCCCTTGCCACCCAAAGCTGCTCTGCTCCACAGGACACCCTTGTTCTACCAAATGTATTTTAGCTATCACCTCCAGGACATGCATTTGAGGCTATTGCTTAGATAATGCAGCATGTCAATGAGTTAAAATGAATTGCAAGATGTAGTTTTTCAGGCCTCTGGGAAATGATTAAACTCTGGAGATGAGTGTATTTTTTACATTGCTGTATCATAGAGGACCAATCCTGTAAAAGAACCTGTAGAATTAGCCCTCATTCATTTGAGCAGAAATTTTGCAAGATTAGATCCTAAATTATCGCTAGCAGTGTTTCTCCTAACAGCCAAGGTCAAATGTCACTCCAGTCCAAGCAATGCAAAACCAAGGTATGGATATAACTAGTAATCACAAAGCTGAATGCATGATGGTGGGTTGATCTTGCCACCCCAAAATGAGAAAGCAGTGGAAATGGGTACATGTGGGCTAAACTGAAGTGTTGAGCTGGGTCACCCACAATTGACCCCGCTTCTGCACCTTTATCATATCCTGCATGTGCAACCTTATACAAAGCCAAGCTTTTCCAGTAATCAGTTAGGCAGGGTCAAGGCTGGGGTTCTTGCTAAAGCTCAGTGATTGCCATTGTCCCACCCCAGGTGTTCTTGTAGAAATAGAATGAAGCACAGTTCTCCATGGGCTCTCTTCTTGCACCAGGGAAGGAGTATGAGTTTAACTCCTGGCTGTCTTTACAATACATGATCCCTTATTCTATACATCCATATAATGTTGGATTGGCTTGCTGGTTGCACTGAAAGAGTTGTGGTCAATGACTCAATGTCTAAGTGGAGCTCAGTAATAAATGGTGTTCCTCTCAGGGGTTGGTACTGGGACTGGCACTGTTTGACATCTTTGCTGGTAACATGGGCAGTGAAATTGAGTGCACCCTCAGCAAGTTCGCTGATGACACCAAGTTGTGCAATACAGTTGGCACACTGGAGGGAGGGGATGGCATCCAGAAGGACCTGGGCAGTCTTGAGAGGTGGACCTGGGCAGTCTTGAGAGGTGGGCCTGTGCTAACCTCATGATGTTCAACAAGACCAAGTGAAAGGTCCTGCACCTGGGCCAGGGCAATCCCAAGCACAAGTACAGGCTGGGCAGAGAATGGCTTGAGAGCAGCCCTGAGGAGAAGAACCTGGGAAGGCTGGTTGATGAGAAGCTCAACGTGAGCTGGCAATGTGCACTTGTAGCCCAGAAAGCCAACTGTATCCTGGGCTGCATCAAAAGAAGTGTGGTCAGCAGGACGAGGGAGGTGATTCTCTCCCTCTGTTCTGCCCTCGTGATAACCCACCTGGAATGCTGCTTTCAGTTCCAGGGCCCCCAGCGCAAGAAGGACATGGACCTATTAGAATGAGTCCAAAAGAGGGCCATGAAGATGATCAAAGGGCTAGAACGCCTGTCCTACAAAGACGGGCTGAGGGTGTTGCGGTTGCTCAGCCTGGAGAAGAGAAGGCTCTGAGGAGACCTTGTAGCGGCCTTCCAGTACCTAAAGGGGGGACTACAGGAAAGCTGGAGAGGGACTCTGTCAGGGACTGTAGTGATAGGACAATGGTGAATGGTTTTAAACTAAAAAAGGGTAGATTTAGATTGGATATTAGGAGGATGTTCTTTACTCTTAGGCTTGTGAGGAACAGGCACAGGTTGCTCAGAGAAGCTGTGGATGCCCCATCGCTGGAAGTGCTCAAGGCCAGGCTGGATGGGGCTTTGGGCAACCTGGTCTGGTGGGAGTTGTCCCTGCCCATGGCAGTGGTGTTGGAATTAAATGAACTTTAATGTCCCTTCCAATCCAAACCATTCTGTGATTCTATGATTCCATGCTCTTGGTTGGTCAGCTGATGTGGGTGACCATAAAAAAATGATTGTTTTTTTTTTTTTGTCCTAGGAGATACCAATGTCAGAGCTTAATTCCAGAAACATGAGTATTTATGCTACTACATTAAAGAAGGAGAAGTATACTATTTAATATTGGGTCATAATGAAAGGTAATCTGATAATGCATGATGTGATGCTGTAACTCCAATAGAATCCAAATATTTCCCCTTTATAAATATAACCCCAAAGTATTCTATTAAAATCTGTCCTGATATGTATTGTTATTACTACATTAACAAACAAGAATTGCTTTCAGATCTTTGGCCTAGGCCTCCTGTATGTTTTTCAAAGCATCTCTGTGATGAGTCCTCAAGATATTCAGCTACTAATTGTAAACTAGAGCTATTAACATGTATCCTATTTTCACATGTAGAGGTCTTTATAAAGATATGTACAAGACGCTACCACCATTTTATCCATCCCATAGCTAAAATCAAATTACATTAGTATGCAGGAGAACATTTGTCATCTAATGAATGCAATATGGTTCTAATAGAGTGGAGACTATAGCTGGTTTATCTCCCCTGGATTTCTTTCTGTTTCATCAATATTAGAGTTCTTAACCCAAGTTAATTGATTTTCATGTAACTCATGTTAGCTAACAAGTCTACAAAGGTACTTCATAGGTACTTCGCAAATGCTTGTTCCTCCAAGGATTTGTTTTGTAGTTCCATAGGATTGTCTCGGAACTTGCCTTTGTTCTCAGATACATGAAATGGGTCACAGTTAAGGCTGTATGGATTTTTGGAGCTAAAGAATTTTAGAAGTCAACTGAAGAGAAGGCAATAAGGACATTGTTTCTATGCACTTGAGTACATAATTATGAAAGCCTTGAAAATTTCCTAAGACAAAACATCGTTAACAAATCAAAGGAGAGTTTTCTGCCTGTTTTAAAGGAACTTAACGCTAAAAGTCCAAGTTGTGTCTACCCTGGAGGACAGTGTATTAACTGCAGAAGTAGTCAAATAGTTACATCCTGGGAGAATAAAGAAATCTGTGCAACTCAGAAAACAGATTATTTCAGCTATATTCTCTGGATTTTTTATTTTTCTTAACACCCATTTAACTCCAGTAACAAATGAGCACTGATGAGAAATGATGTCTTTGTTAAAGATTCAATACCCCTTGAGAGCTCCAAATAAGCATCTGAAATTCCCCAAGAAAGTTCTTCCACAAACAAAAGGTTAATTACATTTTAGTGGGTATCTCTGGGTGAAGGCTATTTTTCTGCCATGCAATTACAATAAGAGTAAATTGAAGGGTTTCAGGATTTCAGGGGTTTGACTGATGTGTTCATTAATTCACCTTTTCAAACTGAGGAAGAATCAAGTTTTAAATATTTTATTAATCATTTGCATTTTTCTTGAGGTCATTTTTCTATTGTTCCTTTGTTTGAATGATTGGTATCGGGTGGCTGGATCAAGATACCAAAGTCCTTTTTTTTGTCCTGATTTTTTAAAGAAAAGAAGTTTGTGTATTCAGAGAGTTGGGATGGATTTTTTCTTGCTTGTAACTCCTGAAATGTTTGGCCAAAATTGGACAGAGTTGTAAGGGTTTTGCACAAGTTCTGTTCCAACAGCTTCCGAGAAGTTAGGTGGCCAGGTAGGAAGGGAAACCCTGTTAATACTGTTCATACCCAAATGCAGGAAAGGCTGCATTAAGAGGTTTTCTTTTTCCTTTTTTTTTTTTTCTTCACACTGAGATTTCACACTGAGTTCACACAGAAAACACAGACAAGGTGTTACCAAAATCACCTCTTGATTAGATACCAGAGACTGCTCTGAGGGTTGCAAATCCGTAGGAAACCAAACTCTGTTATCTGTGATGCACACACACCTGTTTATTTATTGCGGGGGGGCAGGGGAAGGATAACAAAAGAAAAGGAAAACAGAACACGGACAATGACATTACAGCTCATGTGCTCACCAGCTGACAGATCTCAAGTTCTAAAATAAAAGTTACTTTCTCTCAGGTAAGAGCTATGCAACACCCACATTAGAATTCCCACCCAGCAGCTCTGTGCTGAATAAAAGAACATCAGCTGGTGCTTGCACATAATGTGAAGTTGCTACATGAGGACACATGTACATGGGTGAAGTTCCCACTCAGATCTGGCATAAAGCCAACCACCATCACATCTGTCACAGCTGTGGGATTAGTCTGTGATCAGGGTCTCACTTACCATTTCCTGATGACAGTCCTCAGGTTAGCATATCATTAAGGTGATCTGGTAGTTCTCCCTCCAATTTCATCTGCTGATTGCTCTGACAAAGTAAACAGAAAAAATTAGTTCATTCTCCAGGTAAGGTCCAGTGTTGATATATCCGTACAAGAGTTTGCTCCTGCTGCCTGTGTCTACGGAGAGGAGCATCTCTGTCTCATTAAACCACTGAAAAGCCAGTCAAAACACAGGTCCTCTCCAACTATTCCTTTTTTCCCCTAAGAATTACCTACATGTCTAGAAAGATAAGGATGCTTGTGTGCAGGTAGCTGCAGGAGAGTCACACAGAAGGAGAGGTGACTGCCCAGGAATACTGCAGGTGATCAGTTTGAGCCAAGGAACCAAAGAAATGGGTGATGGTATTCAAGAATAGAAAAGCAGCATCAATATTTTCAGAAATCAGAGTCTAATGTTCTTGGAATTGTACTAACATAGGGTAAGAATAATATTCAAAATCATTTATCTTCTTTAAAATGCAAGAAGCAATATTTAGGTAACAGTCATGAGATCCTCCCATTCTGCACCAATTTGCTGACTTCCCCAGTTGGGTGGCCTGGGAATGTCTGGCATTAGTCTGGAGAATCTTCAGTTCTAGGCATGGAAACCAGCATCTGAGGGGATCCCGGAGGGGACTCTTCTGAAATCACTTCACTCAGGATACATTTGCTCCAATTTTCTAAGCAAGTGGCTTGGAGGAGGTCCCAGGCTCGTGCCAGTCCCTGAACAGCTTACTAAGTCTCAGGAGGAGGAGATGCCAGTAAAAATTATGTCTGTTTTCCAGACCATAGGCTCTGATTGAAGGAAAAGTTTAAATGCGTGCTTTCAGTAATAGAAAACTAGCATATAGCAACATGCTGCCCTGAATGGCAGGAACGTAGTCCAGCTGGGCTGGATTCTATGAGGGACAAGATGTGTTTCCTAGGTAGGGCTTCCTTTTGTTCACTAAAAGCTGAGAATTGAAGGGAGGGAAAAGGGGGAGAGGAGTTACTGGCTCTCCCTTTGAAGATGTTAAAGGATCATGTTTTGATGTTGCATTTTGAAATAAGAGGATTCCCTTTGACACTGTAAAATGTGCCATAAAAATGACACTACTATTTATTGCAAAGCATTAACAAAGACTTTATGTCTACTATTTAACAAACGAAAATGTTAGCTATCTACCACTCTCTTGGCAGAGTTATGTGGAAATTGAAATCTATGACTGTCCTTTACCAACTTAAGTCCACATGGTTCATTTTCATAAGGATCGTGGAAAAAACAGAAAGGCACCAGTGTAAAATACTTTATCAGATGCTGACCTTCTGGCGTGAAGTCAGAACCATCTTGTGGGAAAATGAATAATTCTTAGCTCTCAGTCTCATTTTTCCTGATGCTGTTCATAGACTTGTTCTACCTCCCTGCTCTTGCTAAGCTTTTATTTCATGCAGGACTTGCAAAGGATATCAGGCATCCATTACATTTATTCCCTTATGTTTTTACAGATACATATATAAATATACATACATAAACCCCCAAGTCTAATAATTAGTTCTCCTTATGGCAGCATGAGCACTTGTTCCAACTCAGTCTGCTGAAATCATTAAAAAAGTCTCTCTGCCAAGTGAAGCCATGTTTAGTCAAAAACTTTTCCTAATATATCTAAAACAAAACATAACACAAGAAGTACATAAGCCTGAACAAAGCCTCCGACTGCTAAAAGACAAGAACCATCCAGAAGAAACCAAGTCTTGGATTCTATTTTATCAGGATGTATAATTTTTCTCCTTGGTGTACAAAAGTCTCATCAGAGACTCCAATCAGATTTATAGGTTTTCCACAACTGTATAAGCAAGTAAGTAGCACTAAAGCAGACTTTGTCTAGCTCAGGACAGAAATTACATTGCAACTGTAGAGGAATAGGAGATTAGTACAAAGTCATTATCAGACACATATTACAAATTCAATATGTGTTGCACATAAAATATGCATGATTTCTCCTTACTGTATATCATGTACCAAAAATATAATGTGTTTCTGAGGCAAGAATGAATTTAAAATGAAATATTTTATTGAAAAAAAAAAAAGACAACCACAACCACTTCTCCTGATATAGGTAAGTGGAATTTAAAATTGAAAATATTTCACAACCATCCATTAAAGCACACTTTGAAATATTCTTAGAATCCAGATTTCCTGCCAGGGAAATGAAGTAGAGTTAAATATCCTAAGCAGGAAGCTTGCCTGATAGACACTATTTACCACTAGAAATTTTTATGACATGAAAAGATGATAGTTTGCAAGGTAAACACTCACAGCCTCAAGTCTGGAACAGTACAGACAGCATGCAAAAAGCTGCCAGTATACTATTTATTTGCATGGAAGAGCAAAGAGCATGTCCATTAAAGATAAGATGATAGGAAGTGAAAAGGGCATAGTCTTGGAAAAGTTTGGTCAGTATTTTGTGATCGTGTTTTGTTTGTTTGTTTCTTTGTTTTTACTAAAATTAAACTTTCTGGAGGGTTTACCTGTTTTTGTTCTGGTTCCTATTCTAACAGGAATTGCAAGGGTCTGCAAGGGGGCAGAGCAGTGATTCCAGCCACGTGTGGGACTGGCGTATGCCCACCTCATGCTACATCACCAGGCAGCACTGGGGCAGAAACCTCAGCTGCTCTATTTTATCCCAAGAGCTGTGTCGGCACTTGATATAAACAGATTCAAGTGGTGCAAAGGGAGAGCTATGCCACTTGTAAGGTTGGAACATAAATCTAAGCCAGTTCCTCTTACAGAGAACTTGCCATAGGAAATACCCAAAAGGCAAGAGTGAATATGGACTAAAGTTGCTTCCTATGTGAGAGCTAGGCAATACTTCTCTATATTACAGGAAAAGCATTCAGAGAAAAGAAAACACAAAACAACAACAAAAACAACCGAGCAACCAACCAAACAAACAAGAAAAACCTTGAAAGTAGTCAGAGAAAAGTAGAAATAGGAGTAATTGAAGTGACCACGGGCAAACTACAGAAAATAAGAATAAACAATAAAGTAGACCTTATGGGCAGTACAGCATCCAGTTCTGGGCTCCCCAGTACAAGACAGACATGGAGCTACCGGAGAGGGTCCAGCGGATGGCTATGAAAATGCTGAAAGAACTGAGGCTGAAGAAAGGCTGAGAACTGAGACAATTCAGCCTGGAGAAGAGGAGGCTCAGGGGACCTCATCACTGTCTGTAAATCCCTGAGGGGAGGGTGCAGGGAGGACGGAGCCAGGCTGTGTCTGGTGGTGCCCAGTGCCAGGACAGGAGGCCCTGGGCACAAACTGGCCCCCAGGAGGCTCCCCCTGAGCACCAGGAGCACTTCTGTGCTGTGCGGGTGACGGAGCCCTGGCACAGGCTGCCCAGAGGCTGTGGGGTCTCCTCCTTGGAGCCCTTCAGAAGCCGCCTGGACGTGGTGCTGGGCACCCTGCTCTGGGTGTCCCTGCTTGGGCACGGGTGGTCTCCTGAGGGCCCTGCCGGCCTCAGCTATCCTGGGAGTCTGTGATTTTGTGTAAAAAACATTTTCTTATATCTGCCCCTACCAGTCCTACACTTGTGCCCTCCCAGCCCACAGCGCAGGTGTATTTGTGGGGTTACCTGTGATTCTGGGTACCTCCCTGGTGCTATTTATAGACACATAAGCATGCATCACTTGTTTACCTCTTCCTAGAGTGAACTGATGGAGCCACAACTCCAGAGTACATTGCCCTCCCTGGTGTTGGGAAAGACTTTAAGTATCACATTTTGTGAAATACATCACTCTGTCAAGACTTGTGTCTGCCTACATAGGGAAGAGTGCTGCCTAAGTGCAGAGGAAGTTAATTATGCACAGAATAATTAATAGCAATTTACTTAGCACATCTATATACTTACTTGCAGAAATAGGAAACACACTTGAAGTGCTCTTGTTAGTTTGAGAGAAAGCCTGCTTTAACCAGTGCTCTTCCACACATGGGCTGGCAATGCAGGGAAGCTGTGATCAGTGGAATTTGGTCAAATTAAAAAAAAAGGCGGTCAACGGGCAGTATGCACCTTAATTGATTTGTAGGTTAGGATTTACAGGTCAATTGTGCTTTAATAACAAACACATAGGCTTATGCTGTGTGATTGCTCACCCCGGTAGTGGACTGGGTGCTGGAGAGCACTCGCCCTGCACCGTTTCTCTTACCATCTCCAGTCTAAAAGTTAACAGCTCATGTCTCTGAATACTTGTTAACAACCCACTCTCCAAACATGCATTCAGGAAACCTTGGCAGATTGCAGTTGTTCACGGCCTTTGCAGGAATTATCAAAACTGTCAGTATGACTGTTATTAACATAACAATATCAGAAAGGATCCGAGTTACAGCAGTGATGTGAGGCCTGGCCAGAGCATGCTCCCAGTTGTATAGCTCTCACAAGGAGCAGCAATCCTATTATTTTGTCACAGAGGTTGGAACATGTAGCTGTAAAAGCCGAGATACCAATCTCAGTAAACATTTTCCATAAGAACAGGCTTCCCCCTCTTTCTCTGGAAATACATATAAGGTGAGAAGTGAATGTACTCTCATTTACAGTGTTGGCTGAGTGATTTTCTTTGCAGATCCACCTTAAATCCTTTCTTTATTTTTTTTTATTCCCTTAAAGCTGCACATCCCAGCTGGCATGTCCCAATCCTATAAACATCTCAATATAATACACCATCATTGTCTGATGTATGGGCTTCCATTTGGTGCACCATGTCCAAAGAACATTTCTTTATGCTCGAATGACTCATCTATGAGGAGATTAATCTCTCTGGGGGAGAAATCGGTGTCTCTCCTGTGGAAGCAAGTTGCTATGCACACATTAGCTGCAGATCTCACTTGTGCTCTTAATATTCAGGGTACAGCTTCTATCTGCCATAAAAATCCTTTTGTCCTTTCCTAAGTTAGTGCCATTCTTCAGCTTGCAAAGCAAAAGGGAAAATTTAAAGCTTTAAAATAATACAATGAGGTAGCACAATCAATGATACCACTCATTTTTAACTTGTAAGCCTGTTTGCTATTCTTTCTAGGTGTCAGGTAGTCTTTCTTACCCTTTTCTTCAGCCTGCATCTCTTTGTAAGAAGATACAAAAGGCTGGCTTCACTAAGTGAAGAGAGCATCAGTGTCGATTTAGATCATTTCGATCCTCAAAGAGGCAAGGGTTAAGCCTATACCATTTTGACTGCGGGCAAAGCAATATTTAACAGGAAACTTCTGTGTTCAAGAGAAATGAAAGCGCAACAAGCATGTATCACTCGATATACATTATCACTTTCTTCTTGGCTAGGAAATAAAACTTGCATTCCAAATGTTTTCAGCAACATGAAGACTTCTTGAGAGCTTTCTTACTTCTGTCTGTATGCTTGCAACCCCCATATCACATCCAGTGAACACTGGTAGAAAGTAATAAGGCCAAGTAATATTATACCTAAACTTGCAGATAGATTAATTCACACTACAAAGTGCAATTTAAAAGATCAAGCAGAGCGTTGCCTGCAAAAGGAGACCTTATCTAAGCAATTACCTTTAAAGTCACATATTTAATTTTATGCAGCTTTGTCTTTTATTGAAACCTATCAAAAACCTGAGGCTGTCACAGCCACTGCCAGTAAGCAATCTAGAGCTATTAATTAGTACATCCATGTTTTCTCCACAACAAACATTTTAATTTGTCCTCTAAACAGTGTTCATGATATTAGCCCTTTGCTCCTGCTTTATTTTTGTCTGTGTGATATACATTACACATGAGAGAGTCCTACGTCCATATGTCCACAAATTGCAGTGGACATATGGCAGCATACAGAAAAGAGGTCTTTTACATTTTGCATACAGAAGCCCTTGCAACTATTATCATGGAGACATTACAGCATCCCTTTATGTCATGTTGCTATTTAGTCAAGTTTGTGTCATGTATTTGAACCTTCTCAGCTGGCTTGATTTATTTTAATTGTAGGCATCGGGTTAGTCTGTTTGTAACAAGCAATGTGTGGAAATTGCCCTAGTAATAATTCCTGCAACAAACGTCATTTAGTTGATCACGAAGAACTGTTTGTTACACTTGCAGTAGAGAACAACCAAATGTTTTATTTTTAGACATGTATTGAATGCCATTTGTCATTAGTTCTCTACCTGATGAAAATATGTATAGGCAGAGAAGTGCCAAAGACAACTGAGAAAACAGGCTACAAGAAATATTTGTTTCATTTTCTCAAATGATGTCATCTCATAAAAAAAATCTATATATAAAAAAATAAATCAGTTAAAATAGCAGGTTGGTTTGAAATGACCAGCCTTTTCAATACAAACCATTGGCTTTTCTTGTAAACAAAGAATATTTTAAGAGGGAATAGACAAAGATTCTGACTTTGAGACATTCAGATAAAATTAAATCTCAAGGAATAAGTGACCTGTTCCTTCCCAGCCAGCCCAAAGTAGCCAGCACTATTTTTCATATCACTAATAGGCACTGATGGGCCATGCTCAGAAGTAATATTTGTATGGGTGTGGAAGCCAGTGGATGTACATCCACATGGGCAGTGCTGATAGAGAACTTCCTACCCACCCACTATTGTCTTATTCTCAACATTTTCCACGCTTTTTATTTTTTAAATAAATAATTTTGTTCTCAAAATATTCTGAGGAGAGGCCAGTGGTAAATGAGAGAGCCAGAAGATTATAACTACAAAGGACAAATTTTGTACCAAGATATGCTCTAAGAGCAGGATTCAGCTCAGCTCACTCTAGCTGTCTAAAGATACTGGACATGGATTCCAGCTCATGGAGTGTGCTCTTTCAGGCAACTTCAGAGGTCTCACCCATTTTAAGAAACAAATTACTGCTGGAGGTGTTTATCTCTCTCCAAAGTCTATAGAAATAAGGTAAATAATGAGCCAGTTTAATTACCTACACAGCTAACACTGTTGTCTTACATTGCAGATGTCAGGCCAGAGGAACAGCACTTTCAAGATAAAGTTTCTGTTTCAGCTGTTCTTCTGTTTCTGGTGGCAAAGCAGGGCAAAGGAGGAGAAACATCACTGCACACCTCCTATTACTCCTGCGCCAAGCTGGTGTGGGAGGAAAGATCTGAGAGCCTTAATAGTGCCCAAGCCCCATGCAGACAGACAGACTGACGACAGCTCTGTGCCTCCCACATTGCGGCTACCTACTTGTAGAAGGTATAACCAATCTGGTTTCCTAAGGTTAAGCAATAAGAGTTCTGAATATCAAGGTTAAGTAATAAACACAAAGCAAAGGGAAAGTATTCCCTCAATTCTTGAATAAAACATTCCAAGAAAGTGCAGCGCTAATGGATTTGAAAAAATAAGCACCGTGTAGCAGCATCTCCTCAAGTGCAAGTACCATCATGCACACTTACTGGTTTAAATTTTATGCAGCTTCACCCCATGCATTTCAGATGAGAGTGATAACATACTTCTCAGTTCTTTTTCCTTGCTTACTGTAGGTACAAGGGCTGCTCTTTCCCTTGTGCTTATTAAATGCCTTCCAAGCAAATGACAAGGACAGTTGCCAGCTATTATAAGCATGGATTAAAACTACTTTTCATGTGCCCAGTTACAATAGTTACCTGGCAACAAGTATTCCTTTTCTTCTTCTCCCCAAACCTGTAGTGTATGCAAAAAAAAAAAAAAAAAGGCAAAAAAACCCACCACCAATAACAACAAAAAACAATACATACAACAAACAATACAAACAAACAATACAAAATACCCAACACATGAGTACTGAATTAATTCCCAAACTGAATGTAAAACTCCTACCAAGGTGAATTTCTTGGCTGGGATGGAGAGTGTTGCTCCACCAACTCCAGCCAGTTCCACAAGGACCACACTGCTCCCAAAGGCTTTCCATTGCTTCTCCCCAGCTATAGGTCTATGGTATGGCAATAAAAAGCATGAGAGCTAGAAGGCAGGATAAGTGATCAGGAATGAACCTGAGGTCCTGTTAGCTTTAGAGAAACCAGGCCAACGTTTGCAGTCCTCACCAGACTGAAACAGGCATGTAGCTGCCTGTTCTCTCCCTTCTGCCTAATTTGTTGGGCTTTAACCTGGTGGACCGTGAATTTATAAGACTGTTATATCAGAAAAGTGCACATCCCCACTTATGCTATCGAAATGATAGGCAGACTCCCCATTGAATTGGTATCTCACATGACAGCATACCTAGCTGAGGACCTAGAGCAGGTCTTGTGATTTCACTGGTCAATCTTCATGCTTTAATCAAGAGAGAGAGTTTTTTTGTTTGTTTGTTTAAACCTGGTAAGACTTTAGCTTTCTGCTCTTAAAATCTGAGAAATACCATGATGTAAAGCAGCCATGATCTTCCCATATTTGCTTACAACTACAAAGAGGACTCTAAGGCTGAGGACAGGATGGAAAGGTCTGTCTAAATCCGATGTACCTACATTTAAAAAGTAACAAAAAAAAAAAAAAAAGAAAGAAAAAAAAAAGAGAGAAAATCCATCCTGTAGCAGCCTGAGCACAACATACATGCCAGAAAGATCCTTAAAGCTTTGGGATACGGGACAAAGCAGGCTCTCATCTGCTGTCACATCATAAAAGTGAGTTTGTGCGTAGTTGTACAGACATACAAGTATGAACAACAACAAGCATCATACCCTTACGTCCAAGCTTATTCCTCTTCTCACACAAGCCCTGAGATCCCATTTCTAGTCCCAAATGTCTTGATTTTGTAGCAATTTCGCTTGGACAGATGAGGAGGGAGGTAGCCAAGGGAACCTCGGTGGGAAGGGAGGTTAAAGATTTGCCCATCACAGGTTGCCTGCTCAGCAGAAGGTAAACTCCCCTTCCCTATTGACATATGTTTAGATGATTCTTCATAAACCCCAGTTTGGTCCAGTGAATGCTTTTCTTACCTGGTCTGTACCTGTGCCCTACCACTTCTTAAATCAATTCATTGTTAAAATTGCAGTTTTCTTTCCATTTTCTCTCCATTACACATCTACAAAACAGTCCTTCTCTTGTGAATTGTAGGAATTCCGGTTTCTGTAGAGTTTTGTATCTCCCTTTTTCCATCTTGCATTACCTCTGTCCTCCTATATTCTTTGCTGTGTTGTCAATCTGTCTTTTGCATCCTTTGGGCAGTTGCTTTGCTGCCCTCTGTCTTTTCCATTGCCCACAGTTGCTATAAGCTTATTTTTCTGCTGTCTTTCTCACACCCTTAGCATCCTTCCTCCACCACAGCAGAATCCATCTTTGTTGCCTACGCTTTGCTTTTCTAGCCCCATTTTTCAGCAAGTTTCTGTTCCCTGCTGCCATCCACAGCTCATGGATGGGCACTGATGGGATGCATAGACAACCCCATTGCACGCAGCAAACCACAGCAGGCTAGCAATAAGTCTCAGCAACATCACTGGTATCCTCAACATGACCCCTAAGGCAACACTTCTCTGTGCCAAGTTGTAGAGCCCAAACACCTCCAGCGTGGTGAGTAGGCAATGCGAGGGTGCGTGGGGAGGAAAGGCATCCTACCTCACTGCTGCACTATAATCAGAGGGCAGCGACCTCACAGCTGCGAACTATAACCTTTTAGAAAGTGTTTAATGCAGTATTTATGGCAGCCATTATTTTTACAGTGTTTCCACTTTGAGAAGTAAAGCAGAGCAAAATGTTTACAACAGCTTAACAAAATGAACCCCACAGGTGAGGCGAGGCGCTAACCTGGGCCAGCCCGGCCCACCTGGCAGCCTGCGACCTGCCACCGATGGGAATCCAGCGGGGGGGTGGAAACGGGCCCTCCTGCGGGAAGGAAAAAGTTTCTTCCCCCTGCTTCAGTTTTTGTTTGTTTCTTTAAGGAACAGACTGTTTCAGAAAAATAAACACACAGAAGGGCTCAGGGCAAAGATACATTTTGTATACAGCTTTAATGAAAACATGTTTTTCTTGTTAACACCTTGTTATATCCTAAAATCACAATACGGAAAAAACTGTGAATAAGGCTGTGTGCATAGACATCTCAGATTTTTAATGAAATTCACCAACCAGCAGAGCTTCCCCCACATGGCTGCCGCTACCACGGCGCCCACAGCTCTCGGCGCGCATGAACCTGGCTGGCGCTACCTGCGTGCTCACCCTAGACACAGCAAACGCTGCTCCAGAGCAGGTTTGTGGCACTCAGCTGTCCTCACCGGGTCGAAAAGAGCACAACAGTGAGATGTAGCTGTCAAAACTGCATGGTGGGAATGTTATTTTTTGTTAGTGACCGCTCCTGCAGTCTAACAGTGTGCTTTTGTACAAGTCAGAAGCATCAGTCTGTAGGCTGGCTAAATAAGAGAATCTCTCAGCATCTCAGAGTTTGGGGTGGATTTTTGCTTCTCTGCATTATGATTAATCCATTGGCAAGCCAACACCATCAGAAGCTTTTATCCAAGCAACTTCACAAAGCCCTTTAGGACTCAACGTAGCGTGCTCCATCCAGGAGATGATATTTTTGCTTCAAAAGAATTCAGCGGCCTCTCTCCAAAAAAAAAATTTCATAATTTAATTCCCTGCTGAACCACGTTGGCCGATGCCACCGGGTTGCAGGTACTCAGGATTCACAAGACAGTTGCTGCCATGCCGAGCTTGAGAGGAAATGCCATTTATAAAAAGAAAAAAAAAAAGGAAAAAAAAAAGGAAAAAACGTGACACTCTTCTCTGATAATGACCCCGCAGCAGCTCCGTTTGCTGGTAATGATGCAGAGCCACACGTCCCTGCCCACCATGAAAGAGCGACAGCCATCACAGGAGGGCTCTGGGGACAATGCTGACGCTGGCGAGCGGGCGCTGGCTGTTCCACAGGTAATGAAACCCTGCTCGTAACGAGGAGATGAGGAAAGATGGTACTAGAAATTGCTGGCGTTTGAACTCTGAAACTCAGTGGGAGGGAAAAGAGAAGCAGTTTTTGTGAAAGACCTTGTTCTCGGGAGTTTCAGAGAAAAATCTGTGCTTTGGGGCACCTGAATGCTCACTCAGATCAACTCTTGAAGAAGAAGCTTGAATTCTCTCATATATTTAGTGGCAAGAGGGGGCCTTAAAACAGGATTTAGACCCACTTTATACCACATTATTAATATCGAGAAGCCATAAAAGACCTTTAGTGTTATTGCAAATCAGACTTTGAATCCCAGCAGAGTACAAAAACTGAGGCTGAACTAGAATATCAAACCCAGACTTTGGAAAAGTTCAGAAACGAATCTCCCTTTAAAACTCTTACTCGGTTTAGAAAATAGATCAGTCATCCAATACGTGAGCTTCAATTCCCTTCAGCTTTGGGGAAATTCTCCCATTGAACTGGACTCCTCGCACAACTTAACTTCTGCATAATAATTACTGCCCTTGGAACATCACTACTTTGCTGTTTGTAAGGACAAAAGAAAACTACCACAGATTTGATAGGAATCAAGTATTTTGTTTCTCGAAAGGCTATGGGTCTTTCAAACGTGAGAGAGGAGTGCCTCTGGCACAGACGGGTAGGTGCAATATACCCACTCGCTCCCACTACTTCTTCATTACAGATAGGGTAGCATTATTTTTAGCACAGCAGGTGTAGAAAAGGGTGGTTTTGAAAGAAAGAAAACAAAAATAATGAATTATTTATGCAAGTTAAATCAAAATATGCTCCATATAAATGTTTAATCAGGTTTTCACCAATTTCTCTCCATATGCTCTGCCTTGCTCAACAGCAGATTTCTAATGGAATCACTAAATATATTTTAATAGCTCTGTACATAGTATTATACAACTCAACTTCTGCCTATAGAGTTTCTTCATTCAGAGAAGCTGCAGTAAGATAAGCAATAAACTTGCTCAGAGTTGGCAGTTAAAGAAAAGCTTCAGTAAAAACTACTTAGGGATTTTCCTCCTACAGCCTATTTGCCGCAGGAAAATGTTATGGGGGATGACACAGATGCAGCATACATAAGTGCAATCATTGCAGCAATGCACACTGGGGCAGATGAAGGCATTTGTCATGTTTGGGAAATACAAGTTGCATTTGCTTGAGAACTTGCTGGTACAGCCAAGAAAGAGGTCGCCCTGGCTCTTGCATTGGGAGTCCTGAAGGCACCAAACCCTCCACTGCTCTTTATCCATCTTTCAAAGGCATTCACATGAAATCAAAGCCAGTTTGTAGCTTATTACACCTGGCTTTCTCAGTTACCAGCTTTTACCCTGCAGGCCATGTTTTAAGAGCGCCTGAGAACTAAAAGCCAGTGTCCTGGGTGGGCTGTCAGTCACCACCAGAGACAGCAGCTCCCCAGCCGAACCGAAATACCTACAGAGCTCTTCTTCCTTGTCCAGAGTACCAAAAGGCTGAAATGCAAACTCTCACTCCCCCCAAGCCCCCACCCCCTTCCAGAACATAAGCAATTCAATACCCCAGCTTTCCCCCAGCACTAGCCACTCTGTTTCTCGTCTTCCTTTCTATACAAAGCAGCTGGTCCCTGCAGATTAACAGGGCCCAGCTGCATCTGGTCTCCAGCCACTTAACCCCTTCTGAGCTGTTTCCTCACCCGTGCAGAAGAAAACAGGATTGTCTGCTTTCCAGAAGCCTCCTGGGGCTTGAAGTAAGAGCATCCCTATTAGCAAAGACAGTGTAAGTTTTAAATCAGGGAGAAAAAAGCTTGCTACACTCTGAAAAGATTTTTATTTCATGTAATAAGCCCCACACTTTACAGAGTTTAAAAGCAAGAGCATGAGAGAATTAAGCAGACTTGGAAACAGTAATGTCATACCCCAGTGTACTAAGGATTTATGGACGTTATTTTATAACTTGTTGAGTTTGATGTGGAATGATCTCTGCTCTGTAACTACAGTAATTATTTTGTAAAGTACTCTATTGTTATGCTGTCACCCATTAAGCATGCTGCGTAGTGGTTAAAAAGTATTTAGACAGATTGCACACCTGTATGAAATTCTTCCAGACTTTCCAGAGGGGATGGGAGTCTGCATTCACAAGGGTTTCTTCTTACAGCTTGTGGAATCCTCAGAAACATGAGGTCGGTACTGTGTTGGTATTCGTGATGGTTTCAGGATTTAGTAGCTGTTAGAGAAAGTCACAAAAACTAAACGTTAGTAGTTTGTGTATTAAAATGTCTGTTTACGAATTTAGCCACGTTTGCAGTAAAAATATCTTGGCAAATTTTACATTGGGTATTAAAAAAGAAAACAACAAAACAAAACCACTGTAATCTTATGAACAACATCTGAAATTGGGAGTAAAGGTGTTTGGGTAAGGTGTGAGAGGGCTTCCTTCTTTTGAAATTTAGTGGGCTTTTTTTTTTTAATATCTCTAATATACTAAAAGAAGTGCAGAATAACTATCTGTAGATTAGGAAGATGACAAAGGAAAAATGGAGCTGAAAGAATAAAAGTGCATTAATTTTTACATTTGCTAGGATTTTAAATACAGCAACCAGTTTTCTCTAAATCCTTCAGGTTGATTTCAATTAATGTTTCAATTAAAGTTTTCTTGGTCACTGTAGCTTTCAGCTCCTGCTCCCACCAAAGAATTTCCTCGTTGGAAGGCTGCTGTACCCTTTTCTGGCAATTCTGGTGTGAGACAGCAATCTGCGTAATATCAGTTGTATTGTCTTCCAAGTGAGCCATCTAAAGGACGCTCAGGACTCACGTAACTGCAACTGGAGCTGTTCTCCAGCTCCCCGAACAGGCACCCAGACAAGCCTGGACGCCGCCAGTCATCATTCCAGACATGATGTAGTTTGGTTTTTGCTGTGATGGAAAGAAACACTTCTCACTGCGTCTGTGTCTCCTCCTTCTAATGTTTGGAGGAACTGAGGCCATCCGAAAGCACGAAGCAACAGCTCGCAGCTTAGCCCAGCCATTAAGGCTTTCTGAAATCTCAGTAGGTGTAGAGAAATAGCCCACTGCTCTAGCCCACCTTGACTGCATCCGGTCTCCGGTGGACTTTCCTGTCTTTGACCAAATTTTAGCAGCTTAACTGTGGGACCCCAGCAGGTTGGCCTGTATCCTCTGGACCAGAAGGTTTCTTCTAACCTCATTTGAGCCAGTGTTTTTTCCGCATGAGAGTCATGAAATTCATTGCTTTATGATGTGATTCTGACCCCAGGAAGCCCCAGAGCTACAGGAGACAGAGACAGCTGTTAGTCTAGCAGAAACTGCCAGGTTTGTGAAGACCTTGTGATGGACTCAGAACATCATCAGAAGCAGAGGGCCCAGGGGAAAGAGCAGACCTTAGCTCAAGTCAGCCTGAAAGGAGAACAAAGAGAGAAGCAGGGAGGAAGAAGAGTTAAAGAGAAGAGAAAACAGCTAAAAGTCTAACTGAGCCAAGGAGATCAGCTGGAGAGTTGCTTGTTTGCACAGGGTGATAGCTGAGCTGGATTAGGGCTGGACTGAATCAAACATGAGGCAGTAGATTATAGAAGGATCCGGTCAAGTTGGGAGGGAAAGAGGCTGAATACAGGGATGTGTCAAGTGAAAGGGTAGTACAGAACATAAAGTTTAGAAACTAAGACAAGCATTCTTACAAGTGCAGTATTGTCATTTTGTCTCTTTTCCTTCCGATGGTTCTTATAACTGCATTAACAGATTAACGTATGATATTACCTGAGTGCAGAGTCTGGATTTTTTGCATAAAGCAGGTTGGAATCAGGTTTGGGGGGGGCAGGAGTGGCATCAGAAATTCCAGTCTGAGCAATCTACTTTTATTTCTGATTACTAAAAAGATAATGATGATAATAATAATAAATCTAGAGTCAGTGCAATACCTACCCACTGATGCCCTGCAACACAATAGATGTTACTCCCTGTGCAGGCTAGGGCGAAGCTGCCTGCCGCTTCCTCCCTAGGCTCATCACCTCCCAGTCCTTATTCATTTTCCATCCTGTAATATTCAGATCAAAGCATTCTTGCCATGCTGGTGTTTTTCAATGCATAAAGCTTTTTTTTTTTTTTTTTTTTTTTTTTTTTTTTTTTTTAAAAAAAAGGAAGAAAAGCAGAAGGTTAATAGTTGAAGGTCACCCTCCCTGGTCTCTCACCACCTCGCCTGCTCAGGACAAGCGCTCGCTGCAGCTGGCACGGGGCCAGCAGCAGATGCGCAGGGCTGGGTGCTGCCAATGGGGTGCACCTGTTGGCTTGCCACCATCTGCTAGCCAAAAACGGGACAAAGCCCCACCCCATGCCGGCCAGCTGAAGAGGGCTTAATCTCCTCCCCATGGGTTTTGAGCCGGCGGCCGTGGCACACGCTGCACAAAGGCGTGGACCTGCACCTAATCTCCCATCCTTGCAGGGGGCTGCTTCTCGTGCTGACAAGAAAGGGCTCTTTAAATAAATCCAGAGAGCTATTACCTGACAAGAAAGCCTCTTATAAACTGCCTTTTTAAAATTATTATTTAAAAAGAGAGAAAGGTATTAGGTTAACATGGATACTAATATTAAGTAAATTAAGCTGCGGCAGTATTTTTTTGGAGGCGGCTGCTGGTCCTTGCTGAAGGGGTGACTTGTAAGCTGAATAGCTCAAATGCTTGCTTTGGAAACTGGAGGGTTGGTTTAGTGCGTGCCATGGCTGTGCCCTATAAGTAATTACCTAACTAGTCCCTGTGAATCCGAGCTGCCAGGGCATCACTGCTATACAAAAAAAAAAAAAGCATGCTTTGGGAAGTTGGTCACCCAGGTACATTAAAATGATCAAATCTGCTGCATAAAAAAAATAAAAATAAAAATGCTTAAGCAGGATTCATACAAAAAGTAAAGGGAGTTTCAGAAACTGCTTATTCCCGTCTCAAAGCTAGCCTGTATGAAATACTGCAGACACTAGGACATGTAATTGCATGACCGACTCTGTTTTAGTGTTCTCCTGTAAAGAGTTTTCTAACATTCAGCTTAACAATAGGGAATAGGATGGATGCAAAGAAAACCTGCTACCACTGAATCTTGTGTTGAACCCTTGTTGTGAAATACACCCAATTTTGTCCAAGTGCAGGAGCAACAGACTTGACAACTCAGCTCCTGTCTTTTTTATCAGGTGTGAGTGCAAGATCCCTCTGTCTCTGAGACCTTGAGCACAGCTACTTCATTACATCAGCATCCTGCACTGTTTGCATTTTTCGTCCACCTGTGCATTTAAGCCTGATAGGTACACCAGGAGCTCTCATAGACAGAGGTTTGTCTTTGCTATCGGTCACTGCTCTACAGTGACACTCCAATATTATTTTATTTTCTGTCGTACGCGTCAAGTACATTAATAGGAATAACAGCAAATAAAATGATAATGACAGTCTTTTAAGAGCTGCTCGTCACCCCCGAGCACTGCAGCCAGGGTAAATAATTTTAGTAGGAAATATTTTTTTCAAGGAAAATACTGGAAGTTTCATTATTTGAAATATTTTAATTTAGACTTGATAAAGCAATGGTGAATGTACACTGGGGTAATGATCTTACATCCAGAGGGATTACGACTTTTCTATCTCTAAATTTGCAGAAGCTATCTGAAGGCAAACATTGACTAAGAATGTATTAAATTACCGTGAGCAATCCAAATTTTTTAAGAAAGTTAAATATTAAAATATATAAATAAATTACAAGTTTTCCCTTTAAAATATGCACGAGGTAATTCAGAGCAAATGTTAGAACAAGTCCGTCTGCTAAATTAGTCACAAGGTCCTAGTGGCTACTTTTCCATTTACGCTAATGATGAGAAATGTAAAAGGCCAGCTTCATAATTCAGTGTTCATTTCAAGAGGTTCCAAGAACACTTATGCTAGATGGGTCTGTCTAGCTAATCAGCCAGTTTTTTCTCTCCTTTTAAGATCGAAACACAATTGTAGAACCTGTGCTTCCAATCTTTGCATTTTTCTCCCCTGCACTAAAATGTATTTCAATGTAAGGAATGCTGGAGGATGATAGAGTTGAATTAACACCCTTAAACTAAGCATATTGCATTCTCTTAAATCAATGGTTTCACTTCTGCCCTCAAGCAATATGTGATTTGTAAATCTGAGACATGCTACCTTTAGGCAGTAGGCACTCTCTTTAAAAACACGAAAGTAGGCAACATATGGTGGCACTATGCAATATGAAATTGTTCTAAAGATACAAGTTTCCAGCCTCAGTGGTACAAGCCCAATTTTAAATAAAACATAGTATCATATGGTTCCTGCTTAAACACTGCAGTAAAAAAAAAACTGGCTATATGGTCATCCTCTAAACAACAGAGGGAACAGTTTACATGAGTACACTTGGAAACCCACTGTCTATAAACAGGCAGTCACCCACTACCTTTCAATACATGTAAATACTGAAATATATCAACTTATGTATTTGCAGACCCTTGTAACTTATGGATTTGTCTATTTTTATTTGTATTTATTTTTATTTTAGGTTTAATCACACAAATACAACTGTGGGTATTTTTTGTTGTCAACGCGTATGTGTATCTCATAAACTACGCATTCTATGTTCACATTTTTCTACTGCTGAGACCAGCTGGGTCACATTAGTCATGTCAAAGCATGTCAAGGACTATAACATGTAATTCAGTCCAATGTTACGGTGAAGGTGAATCTGTTCCATTATCCATGCAGAGAGGGGATACTGGTATTTTAGCTCTGGGACATGACTTTTTCCTTAAGTCTGCTCTTATCCTCAAATGCAAAAATGAATTCCCAAAGCATAACATAACATTTTAGCCTTTGGTGACAAGGATAGTAAGGAACTCCAAGGAGGAAAATATGTTTTATTATTAGTCATCAATGATCTGATATGGTAGTTTAACAATTGATTTGTGAAGGCATAAGACTGGACTTGGTAAAGAGAAATTACTACTATGCTAGTATGCGCACAGGCAGAGCCCAATCTCTATTCCTCTTTTTGGTGTTACAAAATCTGAACAATTTAATTTTGTCTGTAATTTAACCTTGCATGTGCTGCACCTCACTATTCCAGTTTGGAAAACAAACAGGACTCTTCCTTATGAATTATTTTATTGTACAATAGGGGTAAAGAATGTTATATGGAGGCTTCATATACTTCTGTTTTTGCTCTGTAGTCATTGTGTATTTTCCCTCCCCCAAATGGACTTCAAAAAGAGGAGTCTGAATGTTCTGCCCAATGACAACTCTAATCAGTCATTAATTTTAAAGGCCTCTTGCCTTTATCAGGTTGTCTCTTAGGCTCAGACTACTCCTACAGTAGTTTAATATAGTGGTCTTTGGTAGCTGAGGCAGCTGGAATTTATGTTGGTAAGAATGTGATGAAAGAGTCGGGGTCTGGACTTCTATAAAGGAATTTTTGAAATTATATGCAGCACAATTGATGGTGCCAAATTAATCTGTTGTCTTTAGCCATAGACAAAGGAAAGGAGAGTAGTGCTAAGTTCCTTTGGGAGCCATGCAATTGGATTAATCAAGAGTGCTTGGTGGATGCATCAGCTTATTTCTGTGGCAACCGTATTCTTTACAGACAAATGACCTCTAGGCTAGTCCTTTGAAACTCGATAGTTAAAGGTGTTGAGACATCTAATTCTCATTGACTTCAATGAGTTTAGACACATCCCATTAAAATTCCGACTCTTGTCTATGCAATGATAAAAGGGTTAGGGCATGGCTTGCTCTTTTTCAGTCCCCATCCTCAGGGACTGAACAATGAAAAATCATGGATAAGAACAATGAAGATGAGATAGAAATGTTTGTCTTTGGGAGGTGGTGTGCATGTGTGTGTCTGTTTTTCCTGATGAGAAAATGGAAAAATTTCTGAATATTTTTCTGTGACCTCAAGACAGCATGTTGGTGTGCCTCTCCTGGAGCAAGGAGGGCTTTCTCAGGGCAGGCCAGCAAAACAGTGCCCTCAGCTTGTCTAGATCATAGTGCCACTTATGATAATTAGCTAGGGCAATTACTCCAGTTCTGTAATTGGTAACTCGCCTCAAAGTACAATAAATGTATTGGTTTTATTTAGACTTCTTTTCTTGGTCACAGTCTGCATTCAAATCATCTTCAGACATGTCTTGATAGGTACTGGAACCCCTTTCTTTGTAGATTCTGAGTCAAGCATCAACCACAAAACTATCCTTTCTGAGACAGGCTTACACCTGTGTCTCTCCCCTGTGCGTCTTCCTTATTTTCAAAATTTCAAGATTTATTTGAGTTAGCTTTAGAATCACTAATCTTATTACAAGCATTCTTACCCAAGTGTTTTTTTTTTTCTTTTTGTCCTTATCTGCTTCTTCTGCACAGTTTTGCATCTCACTTGTGTAAGTATGTTGTGTAATCACTGTCTGTGACTTCTAACTGGAATTTTGGGGAGTCATCTGGGTTCCTCCTCTTGCACAGCTAGGTGTAGTAGTGCTGAAGTGTAATGAGCTGGGAGCTCTTGCAAGAGATATTGATCTTACTCCATATTTTATTTTACTTGTTATGGCACTAATTGTCACAGCGTTGTTTGTCTGACAAGCAAAAGAATGAGATTACACATGTGGACTACAGTCAAAATAATGATGCCAGGTAAATATTTTGTCACTACTACTAATAATGACAATTACATCATCCCCTTCACTTCAGCAGAAATAAACACGTGTAAGTCCTTACGAAAGATACACTGCAACTTGAAAAATCCAAAACCAAGAGCAAATTAGACCTCATGTTGCAGAAGAATCCGAAAATAACAACAACATGCTATTCCTTTTCTCCAAAGGTTTTGTTTCAACATTATCATGCTTCTGCTTATGGCTTATATTAAAAAAGTTGTATAGTCTGACAAACAGATAAATAAAAGATAATTAAAGGAACAGCTCTATGATCCTTTCTAAAGCTGGATAGTTTCTTAGTCTACTCCTACTTCTCCTGGTTTTTTTTTGTTTGTTTTTTTCTGTTCACTTAATGTCTTTTCATAACCACTAGTATCATAACGATGCTCAAGGATGAAAGAGATTCAAGTTTCAGTATTACATTATGGGGCCCTTTTTGCAGGAGTTAAGATCCAAAGGGAGTCTTTGCTAATTCATAAAGCTTGGACTGTAACTAGATTCATTTCTCAATTAATTAGTGATTCACCCCACACAGCCAATCTAGTATTTAGGTACATATCTTTGGAAAAGTGCCCAAAAGTGGCACACAGTTGCTATGGTTACACCCACAAGTATATCAAGTCTACCTGGAAATGACCAACTCTGTTTAGCTGGTCACCTGCACATACAAACATTGTGACCTGTGGATACAAAGCATTATAACATCATACAAAAACTATACTCACTGTGAATAAAAACAGATGCACAGAGGGTTGCAAAAATCCTGGTTCATTTTAATGCTGTCAGTGGACGTTGTGACAGCCTTCCTCCCTGCTCTTGCCCCTTTCTACTCACAGCCAAGGAAACCAGCTAAAACTATATAGCTATTGGACTGTGCTATCAAGATAAGAGAGATGTTTGATGAGATTTGCAAAACTTCAGAGGAGGTTGAACTGTACTTACATTTTCACAACAGGATATTTCTGGTATTTCTTGCCAGCAGCTAATAATCAGGTGAAACATGACAATTTTGATTAAATTTATCAGAGCTCTGGGACTGTCCAAATGGGAAAATAAAGCAAAAGTAAAATGGTTTTAATATAGCAGTAGATACATATAAAATTTGTACATACTTTTATGCAGAACTGGTTTTGACAGAAATACTTTTCAGTACAGAAAATTTAGCCATTATTGTAAAGATCTGCCCAAAACCTCAAAGGTGAACATGTCTCCGTGTGGAGAATGCACAGCAAAGAATAAGGGGCAGATTTAGCAAGTCTCCTTCTTTCCGTGCTTAAAACACACAGGATTGCACATGTGAGCTTTATTTCAGACCTCTCATAAATATAGAGCAAAGGAAATGTTCTCATGGACCCCTGCAAAGAGAAGCCATCAAACTTCACCTCAGACTTGTAAAACAGTATCATATGCTTCAGGTACTATGATGTATTCCTACCTGCAAATGTCCTTATGCTGTCTGGATTTCATAAATCAGAGCACGGAACATAGAAAACTGAGATAGAAGAAGCCTGATAAACTGTCCAGTTTACCTCATTTCCACTGTCACATTCTTTCTGCTTTTTGCTTTCTTCTTTTGTCAGTCATGGTTTCAAATGGGTCAAGTGATGAGGCTTCTCTAATAACCTTGCAATTTTATTCCATTGTTAAATGCACCTCATTGTCTGGGAATTTCCTCTTCTTATCCAGCTTGAAGTTTCTCTGCCTTAATTTCATCCAATCATTTCTTGCAATATCCCCTCTGTACAGGCATAAATACTTAATCTGTCACCTGAGGTTTGACTCATTTTAACAGGAGTCAGAAGGAATTGAATATTTGCATGCATAACAAGAGTATCTAGAACCATTATAGCTAAAGACAATGTGGATTTTGGAAAGGAGTTAAAACCTTTTTGAGAATTTTGATCAGCCTTTTACTATCAGAAATTAGAAAGGGATCTTCTTGAGTGTAGGATGTGTGTTGTCTGACCACTATGAAGTTCTTCAGCTCTCACTGTTCCCAGCACCTGGTATGGGCCATACTTCAGGATGGAGTACTTGGAGCATTCTGCGAATTTGGGTTCTGCAGGGACTTCAAAGTGCTCCTGTCAGATAATCCCCGCATTCCTATGACAGAGAAATGGGAATTTCTCAACAATGGAAAACATAGATCCTAAACGTTTGTCAGTGTCACCAGTAACTCTTAATTGTTGTGCCTGGATTCACGGGGAAAAAAAAAAAAAAAAAGAGGGAAACGCTTTTAAAGACCATTTTATCTTTATTTAATCATATTTCCCACATAGACACATGAAAGTTTGCTATTTTTCATACCTGTTCCTAAAGGTTTGCACTAACATCATAATTTCGGTCTAGAGTTAGGTGAAGTCAGAAGCTTCATATCCACTTGCTCGCTACTCTGAGCACTAGAAACCTGTGGTGTCTCACCACACTTGAAATTCTTCCCCACTCTCCACAGTCCCTAATAATATCCTGGACATGTACCTTCATCTATATTCATGAGAGTGCAGATGCAGCCAAATTAGTGGCAGCAAAGCACATTTTACACTGTAGAAAATACAATCTGTCTTCTTTTTGATTTTTTTTTAATATAAAAAAGTTTTATTTAAAAAAAAAAATCAGACAGTAAGATTTAAATTCAGCACCACCCGTTGCAAGAGTCTGTTTAAAAATGCACAGCTGGCTTGATGATGAGTGACAAATCAAAAGTCAGAGTGAAACTTCCCAATCATCTGAGCCCTTGCCACCCGATTAGCAGAAGAAAAACAGGGCAGATGGAGGGAGACGCAGCAGTTCGGAGGGAACAGATGGCCACTACGAACTTGATATATGAAATTAATAACACTTTCTCAAATACAATTAGTAGCAGGAATACATTACCTGAATTTTCATAACTGTGAGCAAGCTGACATTAAATGAGGTTTTTCAGATTAACAGTCAATATAGCATTGATATTTGGAGAGAAATAAAAAATTATATGGAAAGTAATAAGGACCTTTCTCCTTTTTGTGCTATAACTGATTATGAGTGCCCAGCTGTACAAAGTCTGCATGATTCTATAGTTTGAAACTCCCTAGATATGTGCTTTTATGATTAACTCATTTATTTCTTAAACCAAAGACAGGCGCCATGAGGTTTCACACAGATTCTGACTGTGTCGTGAGAATCTGCATTATGGTGAAGGTTTTTTCTGTCCTTACAGCCAAGGGCTTATATAAATCTGGAATATATTTTTCAGAAATGATGACTGGTTTTGGAAATCTAAACTGAGATGTCTTAATATGTCCTGACTTCCCGTGTTTCAACACCTTGTGAAAATCAGGACCATTTAATTTGTTTTTAATTGGGCATCTAAAATAATTAGCCTGCTTTGAGATTCCTGCTTTTACAGATATTTTGTACAGAAGGGACAGGATTCAGAACAAGAACAAGAAAAAATATGTAATACATTTCAAAGGCCGGATCATGGCTTCAGAAGAAACAACATTGCAACAAGACATCTAAGCCAGCTCAGTGGATTGCACTGACATACTCCACCTGGGTGGGTGGATGACAAGGATCTTGCCTGGTTGCTTACAAGCCCTGGCATACCTAGAAGGACAATTTAGTAGGTGATTCTTTAATCACATCTACTGCTCCTTTACCATAAACCAGTGGTGGCAGAATCAGCTGAGAGGTCTTTTCCTCAGCTATGAGAAAATGTTACAAAGGGAATTACTAAAAACAAATACTGACACTCTCCTAAGGCAACAGAAATAAAAATGATTGTCTTCAAACTAAAATTGGCTTTTCCAGAATGTATGAATGCATGTGCATACACACACCAATGAAAGCATTTTCTTTTTCTTCAAGACCAATTTTCTACTGCAATGCAACAACTGCCACTGAAGAACATCACATTTGGGATTGATCCTGTGGTCATTCATACTGTTAAGATCTATAAAAAGGACATTCCAGAAAAAAAACAATATGGATTTGGAAGCACAAGTGTTACTGTAGAAACATTTTCCTGAAATGGTCTGAAATGAACAATGTCATTTTTAGTCTACAGGAATTAGATATTTTGTTCTGTGTTGAACTCTCTTGAAAGGCCTAATGTTTTTAATCCTCTGCTACCTGATACCTGAGATGATAAAGAAATGCAGCTGAGTTTCTTCCTATCAGTGTCACACAATAGTCACTTTTTTCTCCCTTTCCTTTCTGTTTTGTTATTTTCTTTATTGTCATTTCCTCAGCCATAGCCAACAGATGCAAATGTAATTTGTTTATGAATCACAGCACATATTTATGTGAATATACCATATGAATATGCTTGCAGTATGATTTCAGCTGGGTGAATACTGCAAAAGATGATTTGCAAACACTGCTATGAATAAAGGGCATGATACAAAGCTTGTTGTGATCCATGGGATGTCTCCTGTTGGCTTCCAGGAGTTTTGGCTAAAGTTTCAAGTCAAGACCTTCCATTCAGAGGAATTTTTGCTTGCTGGTTGTCTTTTGTTCGTGATTATTTATCCAGTCAGAGCTTTGTTCATGCAAATTCTGTGGAGAAGCTTCTACTTGGGGTAATGCACATTCCTGCACAAATACATGTATTTTTTCTATGACTACATATGGTCATATGCAAGTGTTATCAACACAAGGATCTATGAGTAATCGTTATTAATAACGGATACAGCAATGATCTACGTAGAGTTCAGGAGTCATACACACATATGTTTTAGCTAGTTCTTCAAATAAAGATTTTTCTGTCCCAAAGAGAGCTGTCAGTCCAAGATTAGGAGGCAGCAGAACTGTGTCTGTTTAGCAAACAGGTAGAGCTTGGCCTCATGCTCCCTGAAGTCAACAACACATTTCCCACTGAATTCAATAAAGGCAGGATCAAGTCTGTTCTCAGCACTGTAACTTACAAAAAATGTTGAAAATAGAAATGAACTTGGGCTTTAGGTTTCAGAGTATTTAAGTATTTCCTGATTCCTTTAAAATTCAGTTCTGCAAGGTGTCATTTCAATGGACGCTGAACTCACAGGACCTTATAGAATTGGGCCACTGCCAAAGGGCATAGCTGTTTATCGGTCTTGTATTCATGGACAATGTCTATTGTCTTTACTCAGATAAAGCAGGATTTGGCCATTTTCCACATCAGACCCACAACACTGTGATTAACATCATACTCTAATAAACAGTAATGAGGAAAAGTGTTCCAACAACAGAATAAAAATCTCTTTTAGTGCAAATGTTAAAGCATCTATTTTTGGATTCTAACTGCCAACATTGAAGTTGCAGAATTTGGTAATGTTTATTCTTCAACTCTAGAAACTCTTTACAACTGCCTTCAGTCTTGTCTTTTTCACTTCCTTGCATGGCAGAAAATATCTGCAGATGACGATACAAACTGGCACCAAGCAAAATCTTTGTATGTATTTAAACTTTTGCTGTTCGCTTGACTCAGTGACCCAGCGGTATTGTCCAGAATTGCATTAACCAGTTCCAGGCAGTGGAGACAAAAATTCCTTTCATTCATCAGCAGATAAGGAGTTTTGACAACTCTCCCTTGCGAGCAAGGGAAAAAAAAAAAAAAAAAAAAAAAAAAGCAAGAGATTACAATGTAATAATGCAAAAAGCACAGTCAAGGAGCCAAAGAAAGACTGAAGGAAGCTGTAGGGCTGCCTGGGCAGACAGGGAGACTGCTATCAGAATTGAACGAGAGAAAATCCAGATCCCCCTTCCACTCCTCTACCTGTTTCTTCTCAATGTCATTATCAGTGCACACACTGATATAAAACAGGTCCAGCAAGTATTCCAGTAACTCCTCAAGACCACCAGGGCAAAAACAAAAACATTCAGGGCTTGACACTTAACCAAGGCAACATGCCAAGCTTATCACATGTGAAAAAGCCTTGTAGAGGAAAATAATCATCTTCATGTTCACAGGGCCTGGGTGTTAACTCTCCAAAGAGTCTCCTGTATTTTCCACTCTTGACTGTTGCAGCTGAGGGGGTTCTTGCACAGAAATTCAGACATCTGAACGGATTTCTATTAACTACAGAGCATGGGAAGGAGCCAGAGATTTCTCTTTTGCATCACAGTACTGATTAGAGACAGGGCGCTTTCTTGTTACCACAGAGGCTTGTGTGGTGAGCTGGCCCGAAGCATGGCTGACTTTCTACATAATCCAGAAATCACACACGGAGCTGAGCAAAGAACAGTTCCACTTTCTCTGAGTTTCAAAATATATATATATATATATATATTTTCCTGCAGTGGAACACAGTGAGGAAAAAAAGAAAACTTTTCAAATAAGTTCTGCAAACAGCTTGTGTCAACAAGTTGTAGTGACCCCAGACCAGAAATAAGCCCCCCTGCACAGCTAACTGCCAGTATTTGCTTCATGTCTTTCTCTGCCTCTGCAGCCTTATGCCTGGAGCCTCCAGGTTCAATGCCAACACGTTTGATAACAACACCTCACTCAAAATATTCTTTCTGGCTCTTACCCAGGCTTTCTGGGAGGAGGTGGAGGGCTGGTTTTCCCCTAGCCAGGAACAATGAAGATTCAGATTCAAGTTCCTGTTCTGCCTGATTTGGGGTATGTAAATTGAGACACTGTTCTTGCGTGTAGGACAACCTCTAGGTTGCCCTCTATCCGAATCACCCAGAGCAGCAGCGCAAACAATTTCTGCTGTAATTTCTGTTGCTCTGCTCTGGTTACTACTAGTAGTGAAGGAACAAATCTTGTTGCCAAGCCTTTTGTAGGAGTAAATCAGGACAAACTTTGAATTTAGCACCTGATATTATCTGCAGGTACCATACAGTTCATTTGCATCTGAAGATGCATGATCTTGTGGGAAGCTGAAGGCCTCACATCCTCTGCTCTTAATCACAAGTGGTAGGCATTAATCAATGTTAATTACAGATATCATACACACACACACATGCAGCCATTTAAGAAAATATTGCTGAATTTAATTGAATGCTTCCAAACATATTAAATTTGAGGTTTCTTTTCTTCCAGTGAACACTGCATTATTTCTCTTCATTAGATTCCTGCTCCTGTATCTTAAGTTCCTCTCCAACTTAGCACAAAATTCCCTTTGTGTTTACTTTCATTTGAGTGAGGACTTGATTCTCTGATATACTTCACAGCTCAGTGAAGTCAATAATAGATGCTCAACTCCACAGAGTATGAGAACTGCAGGGATTTTGAAGTTTGTGATAATTAGGAACAAACCTAGAAATATTGTTCCAAGCCATAAGTTTTTGCATCCCTATTAATGCATTTTAGCTGAGCGGGTGAAAGAGGTAAAGGCAAACATGTTTGTATACTCAACTCCTTTATGAGGAAAAGTGGAAGCTGCAGGTGTTATTTCTACCTGATATTGGAGGGACATTGAAATATTCATTTAATCAGCATCTAATACCAGTAGATTTCAGAGTATAAACTTTAACTTCTCACTGGAATCAAATGGAATGACACTGAGAACTACAAATAAAAGTAATACAGATTCATGCTCTGCCCCTGATGAAAATATAAACTTCTTCAAAGTCATTCTTGGTATTGACAATTAAATTATAAGAGAAAATCTCACATGCTTTTAAAGAGGATGATTATGAGCAAGGGGAATACCAACAAGTATCTGAGGATGAGTATCCAGTAGGATTACTGTTGAAGAAACAGGGCTTGTACACAAGATCTCCCTTACATTGATAACATATGTTTATGAAAAGTTAACTCTTCCTGCTGGTAAAAATAGTATTAGTTATCAAACACTTACTGAAGAGATACAGAGAAATAACTTTATGTTTTAGATATGCCTTATGTTATGGGTCTGCAATGGTATACAAATAATTACCATGGTCCTTACAGGTAAGTCAACAAACTGAATGAAACTGATGGTTCTGCAACTGAGAAACAGTAGACGATAACTCTTTTTCTGCTTGTTATATATGAAATCTTGGCTTAGTAAGAGAAAGGTTTTTCATTTTCTTTCAGAAAGAATAAATAATCAGGCTGACAACATCAAACGGAAATTCCTAACTCTTTTCAGCCAGCTGAAATGTTGCCTTCTGACTGGAGTCCTTTTTTGCCTAATTGCTGTCTGGAGTTCCCATGGATGGTGAGCTACCCACTCATGGAGTACCCCTTTGCCTGAAGCCTGTCTGAGGATCACTCTTCTGACCTTACGCTGTCTCTCCTTCCCTCTCTGAAGAACTTGCTTTCCTATGTTCCAGTTTCCTGGCCCATCTGCTGCCCTCCCACACGTGGCAGAGGGCAACAGATGGGTGATAATCATGCGGAAAAAGGCAAATGGAGGCCATGTGGAGGGGAAATGCAGCTCTGTGGCATCGTGCCCTGGCAACACAAAGCCACCACTAGTCATCCACTGCACACACACCGCGAATCAGTCAGTGACAAGTAAGGCGTGTGGCTGGTTGGAGTAGGAACAGGCTGTGACACTGCCAATGCTGGGTGGCTGGTTTCCACTGGTAAACATTGTCACTTATGGGACAGCACTGCTCAGGAGTAACCAAAGAGCACCTTGTCCACCTCTTCAGGAAAGACTCATCCTTCAATTTAGTATGAGGGAAGAGATGTTACATCTCTTCAGTGCTCCTTTAGGACATAGACACAGAGATAAAGGGTTGGGTGTCCTGCAATGTTGGGTGAAGGAAAGCATGCATATAGCAACAACCAACATGTCTGCACACCTTTGAATCTTATAGGCTTGACGTAGTATGCACAGCTCACCTGCTTCTGATGACAACTTGCTAGGACACCTAAACTAACTGGCAGGTGACAGAAGAGGTGGACTTGGTGGTGGTTGTCAGTCACAGGATGACTATGAACTACCCAGATGATACTGAAGAATAACAGAATAAATAAATAAATAAACAGTATGAGTACATTATCATGTATTCAGAAAGGGAAGTAGCAATGTAACAGAGCGCATACAAGAAAGATCTCTCTGGTAAGTTGCTGCAAGGCTGCCTCAAGAAAGTAAGAACAGTACAGAGTAGAGCTGCTCGTATGATTCATATGAGGCTTGCAACACCAGGGCGTTGGGCTTGATAGTCTGAAAGTTTCCAGTGAAACATAACTTACACCTCTAGGAAACACAGGCAAAATCAACTGCATTTTTTGGTGCAGAGTAACTTTCCCAATAAATGAAGGCTAGCAAAGCCATACCTCCGTCAGTCAAACAGCATTAAACCTTTTAAAATGTTTAAGTTCCTTACGTGCCTATGCAACTTTACACTAAACTCAGGAATACTAACAGGTGACTCTTAATATTGCACACCAATTTCTTTAATGTGTGTATTTTTCCTGATTTTTAACTTTGAAATGGTTTGTAGTACATGCAACTTGGTAGCCAGCAAGTTGGAATACAATATACAGACAGGGTAAATATGTTGTGCAGTTGTGCATGCTGTATTACTGTCTGTTTGAAAAGCCAAATGAGCAGAGAAGTTTAGATCTGTTCCCTTCCAGCCATGTAACAAGGCTGGTTGTTCAGATAGGAAATAACATCTGGAAAACTGTAAATAAAACCTCAGACTGATAGGACAGTGCATACAACCTGCAAAACTTTTCTTGTATTTAAACAGTATTTGTACTATCATTGTTCACCAGAACTTTTTCCATATTTCTACCATATGCGTACATATAAACTATATTCAAGGGGTTCATTTTTTCCATTGCTTCTTCCCTCATGCTTTGTCATACTTATCTACCAGTTATCACAATTTTAATACCAAGATTTGAGCAGTAAGGAAGATATTTCAAGACGATTTCAGGACTACGACTTAAAAATTGTACTTTCCAAGGCCTTGGATCTATGGCACATAGCTAATATTATAGTTCCCAGATAGGTCCTGCTCCGAGTGTGATGCTCTCAAGCAAATTTGTGAAACAGAAATGATATAAAATTAGCTAAAGGAAGGAAAATATACATAGATCCTAATGACAATTACATGATTTGTTATGACATAACTATCAGCTAGCAAGAAAGATCTGCTTGTATCATAAGTCCATTTCATATTAATTAATGCCAATAAAATTTTACCACTGCCATACATGGAATCAAAACAAGGACGAGCAGTAAAAATGTAGAATGTTTGCAGTGGTTTGACAAGGTAAAACCAATTTTATTTTTGCTATCTAGTTTCCTTGCCAGTCATTTCTTGTCTAAATAGTAAACCCTTTGCATTTGAGTTTATTTTCCAAGAATAACAGCTTCAGATGTTTAGTTTGGCTGGAACTAAATTAGAAATGTTGGCCACCTGTATGAAGAAAAATAAGACATTCTTGCAGATGGAAGTTCAGAACTACAATGTGGATTTTTGAAAAAAAAATATGTTTTTGGGTGCAGAGAATAAAGTAGACAAAATACTAACACACAAAAAACCTTTGTGGACATTTTTGAGTTCAGATTAGATGAAAATGAATAAAACATTATAAACATTCTCACCTCTAGTTTCAAAATAAATAGTGGATGTATCATATCTTGAATGCTGTAGAAACGTATAGGGCACTACTGATTAGCCCAAAAAGAGTGGTATTGCACTAGCAAAGAGGTAGATGAGATTTTTTATATGCTCGTAAGATGAGCATCCTATAAAACTAGAAATTCACAGTGTGTATACGGTAGTTTTTATATACAAAATGGTCTTTCAGCAAATGAATTATGATGTGTCAAAATGAGTCATAGGGACTTTGCCACAGAGCAGAGTATTTGAGAAACTTTCTGCCACAGAGTAAATATTTGTGTTTTGTTGATTAACGGGAACATGGCTGGTCTCTGACTTTGCAAATCTAACGGTGATCTCAGGGTTAATGAGCGAAAACAGTCTTCCCTTTCTCACTCCTTCTCACACTCCGTCATACATGTACAAAAAGACCTCATATCCATAGAAGACTTAAGAAACGCTCCAGTATGAGAAATATAGCATCACCAGGTAGAGTAAGGAATACCTTGAGAACTGCACTGTCTTACCACAGTTAAAAGCTGTGTATGATAATTAAAAAAAAAAAAATATCAAACAACTGGAAGAGACATGGGGGCTTCTCAGGCTCTGTAAACCACATATGAGAGCAGAGCAAGGACCTTAGTGTGGCATCTGACCTTAGCATCTTTGCTCACAGCAAGACTTTGCTAGAAATCTTGCAAGGTCAAACTTCCATGGGAAGTGCTTGGGTCATGTTTTTCTCAGCCATGTTGAAAGTGTCATATACAATGATGTTTTTGCTTGTTTGTTTTATTTGCCTTCTCCTGGTGGGTCATGCCACATAGCTCAAGTATGGCAGAAGGAAGGGAAGGACAAAGAAGCAATGGGAGAACCCCTCAGGCTTGCTCATCCAGCAGATTCAGTGATCCTCCAAAGTGCATTCACAAAGATAGCTGCCAGCCCCCAGAGTGACCGAGCATCCCCGGCATGGCTCTCCCCTTGCAGATATACTCTCTGTGGAAACAGCCAGGCCAGACAGGGCTCCTGAAATGGCCCTTTCCCCATAATGGCCTCTGTCAGGTTTATTACCTTGGGCTACACTTATTCTGCCACAAAGGGGACTCAGTCCCATAGAGGAT